>NC_061510.1:86101023-86121536 GCF_022539505.1 Lolium rigidum
CTAGATGATACCCCGCGCGTTGCTGCGGTATATTTATTCAAAACTTTATAAGGATGTATGTAGAGCAAATTTCTTGGAAATAATATCAGTGTTTTTGGTATCAAATATGTGCCAACCGTTGGTAGATAGAAAATGAATTGTCAGAGAGAAAATAGAGAACCATGGATTTAACAAAGACTCACTCATGTCAAGAAGTTTCCCGTGTCATGTTAAAATTTAAGTAATCAACCCACAACACGTCTGTCCGTAAAGTTTCCGTAGCATAGGCAGTTCGTAGGTCTAGTATTATTGATTTAAATTCCTTACCTCATTTTTGATAGAGTGCCAGACTCGGGAAATACAATTGCCACATTATTTGTGTGATGTTTTTCTTACCAAAATGAGTAAAATATGTTTAAATCGGTTGGTAAGTTCTCTGCTGAAAATGAAAGCGTGCACATATACAACGGGGAGCTGAAAACCGAAAACTTGCTGAAAAGAAGTGACGGAGAACTGTGAAGTTGCAACATGTGAACAACAATTTCTGAAATGTGTAGCAATATTATTTCGTTTTGGCATATGTAAATATCCAGCATTCATACAAAGGTAGGTATTGCAGACTGAATTTTACAATCTTCAACAGTAAATAATGCATCTCAAGCAATACATGAAGGATTTGGCTTGGTACGGAAGCAAACTGAAACTGCCGAAAGAGATAGTCCTTATACAGACATTCATTGGATCAGCCTGGATTAATACAACAGAAGCTGACCAATCTAGCAATTGGTTACTCTTTATATGAGCAACAATATAACTAACTTAGCTAGGAGGCAATGCACTCCTTAGTTTTTTTAAAAAAATTACAGAAGCGAAGGGCTTAGTAGAAGCATGAGCTAATATAGAAATAAACTTTGCTCTCTGGAGACACCTGCAAGTACTATATATTAAACAAAATTGAACTGCAAACAAACTTCAACCAAGGTGATGGGGTAATTATATTTATATATATCCACGTCTTGTGAAATAACACTTTGTGATCAACCCAGTACTTAGCACTGTTGCCACACGAACAAAGGGGAGATGTACTCGCCTTGCATGCCCATACTCCTAAGTTCCAACAATCCTGAAATAGTTCCTCTCCATCCCCTATCGATCTACATATAATTACGGCGGATTGGAAATATGAGAATCCAGAAACGAACTTTCTTAGAATATATCTAGAGAGGAGCTGATATGGCACCGTTGTTGCTAGAACTTTTTTTGTTGCTACCTGTGGCCGAGGATTGGTGAAGGCTCTGGCTGAGCTTGTCAGGATCTTGCATGGCGATGACTGGATGTGAGGGAAGTCAAGAAAAAGAGTAGCCGGTGGTGCGCCTCTGAATAGGAAGTGAGCGGAAGATACTGCTACCATCTAATGACGGTGGTTAATTTATAGGGTTCAAACCTAAGAAGGCGAGCTACTTAAAAGGTTGCTGACTGCATGTCTCCAATGCATCCATCAATATCTTGGCTGAGATCCCCTGGAGGAGATGAAGAGATGTGGCACCACCGTTTCTTGAGTTAAAGCACAGACGTAAAACCACTGAAATCTGCCCTAACTTCTGGTATGCCTTCATGGCTCCATCAGTTTTCAATATACAACCGTTTCTAGTAGCTGAAACCATGGCTGTTCGATGGCACTTGATTCCAAATGGGGATGTAAAAATATATATACGCACTAATGGGCTGAGCACAATAAAGGCTATAGTTATGGGCTCCATATTGGCTGAAATAATATGCTGCATCGTTACTGTACGCAATGGAAACCGAACACGCTACGGCTGGGAACAATGGCTGGTGGCAGTTTTTTTCTTCTTTTGATTAGGTGGCAAATTATCTTAGGTGGCAAGCTATGATTGCTTGGAGGTGGATGATGAGGTGGATACCTTGCATGTGCAGGAAAATGGGATCACCTATTAAGAATAGAAAGATTGGGTTCACTACTATCACTGAGCATACTTTTGCTTCTATTACCTCCGTTCCGAAATATAAGCCTTTTTAGAAAGCTAGAAAAAGCCTTGTAGTATAATAATGTATAGTACTATTACTATTATTATTAGGTTCATTATAGTTTTGAGAATTTGCTTGTTTTATCATATCCAGTTACTTCATGCTTGCCAATGGAAATCAAGATATTTGGCCACCTCCCCATGCTGAACACTAGATGACAGATACTAGTGTTCGTCAGCAATCACTGATACTGGAATTACTCGATGCCAAATGAATCTGCCCCTTCTAGTATTATAACCCCTTGCACAGCATGAAACCTTTTTTTGGCATGCTTTAGGTCAACTTTGGATCGAACAAACTACTATGCTATAGTTAACCACACTTCTCCACTTCAAGCTTTGATGATGTCTCCAATAAGTAAATATAGCACATTCAACAGTTTGATTATGAGTTCAGAATTGGTAGGAACCAAGTCCATTCAGGGATGTTGCACATGCAACATAAATTCGAACTAAAGCTGAAAACTCACAATAAATTGTCGAAAGTAAAAAAATAGTACTCTTGACAGTTGACAGATAGCTCTTTGAGTTAACTATTTTAATTACGTGCCTCTTTGATCGACCTTAGGATGTACTCCGTATGTGCCATTGTGTTAGTGGTGCTAATTAATTAATGTAGACAACACAATTGAACAGGTCAATGAAAAATATTGACGGGTAACTACACATATGTCTCATTGAAATAGACAATTTATTACTCTTCCTCTATTGTTTTTCTCCTTGCAAAATTGTTTCAGTTGTATTTCTAGTCTTACGTAATGATTATGAGAGGGTTATATTTAACATACATGTCTATTTGTTCTTGCCATGGAAGCAGTTGGCGGTGCTAATAAAATAATGTAGAAAATACTATCGAATAGGTCAATGACAAATATTGACGATATTGACGGGTAACCTCAGATCTTGCATGGTTTACACATATGCTTCACTAAATTGTAGATTTACTATTCTTCCTCTATTGTTTTTTCCCAGCAAAATTGTTTCGGTGGTATTTGTGCTCTGACTTATGATTACGAGAGGATTAAATTTAACATACATGGGTATTTGTTCTTGCCACACATAGGTAGAAGCAGTTTTTTTTAGGGAATAGAAGCAAGTTATGCTAATTAATTAATGTAGAAAACCCAATCAATAGGTCAATGAAGAATATTGACGGGTATCTACAGTTCTTGCTACGTATACACATATGCCTCGTTGAAATTGTAGATTTGATACTCTGTCTCTATTTTTTTTCCTTGCAAAATTGTTTCGATGGTAGTTCTTATCTGGCTTATGATTACGAGAGGGTTATATTTAACAGACATGTATATTTGTTCTTGCCAGAGAGAGATAGAAGCAAGCGAGTTAGGGGCAGGAAGTGGAAAGAGGATGAAACTTTGAGATCTTAACAACATATCATCCGAAAATTTGGACTGAAGATGCTTGTTTTTTCTTAGAATGTGCACTATAGGTTTGGATCCTTATCATTATCCGATGTACGTAGTTAAAGTGAATGATGGATATTAGATATTACCACTATCAGTCATGCCTGTATCTCTGTTGAGTGGCTTCTTCTGGATTGTAACTGCCCATGGGTATTTCATGCATATCTGTCACGTAAGTCATGTTTCTATATTGTTCTTTTTGGTTGTTTCTGTTTTTCGGCACTGTATTTCAATAGGATTTAACAGTTTATACAACGTTTTTTGGATTTCGGTTTCATGCACTCCTTCCAGTCTAAATTAATTGGCACAGCCATATACTCTAGAGGAAGTAATTAACTTATTTTCCATTTGTTTATGTTAGCTAATCACTTGCATTGCGCCATATGTCCAATAGTTTGGGACATATTCATACTCCATTCACCTAAATAAATTTATATTAATGGGAACTTGGGTTGATGCATGTACAACTTTACCAGTAGTAAACATCCGATCTAAAACCTGAATAAACTTCCAACGATTCTATCTCCCGATTGCACATCCCCTTCCTCCAGCCACCCAAATCCTAGCTATCATGGCGTCTTCTTGGGTTTTGCTCGACCACCAGGTTCCCCATGACCCGAGCATGATCTTTCTTTTTGTAAGGGTACATTGCCCCACCAGGTTCTACATTATTTTGGTCATTAATGACAATCCTTCCTTATGGATTAATCTTTTTATTGAGTTTATATGAAGGAATATTTCATAGGTAATTATTGTAGTCCATGTGTTGGACTCAAGTATGGATGCGATGAAGATAAAAGATATATCTTAGGTATTGGTATCAAGATCATTGATTTCAAGAGAAGAATTCAAGATATGGTTCTAAGCCGGTATCATGATAGTCTCATGAGTTGAGCTATGGTTGACTAAGGTTTAGAACATGCAATCAAATGAAGAGTTATTTATGTGCCTCAGGATATTATGATAAATCATGAAGAGATATAAGGTTGACCAAGACTAATAGTGAAGATTTAATTCAAGTTGGTCAACACATGAAGTATAAAGATTTTGCCACTTTGGATCATATGATCTTGTGGATGGTAAGCCTTGTCAATTATGCTTCATGAGCTAACCCATCATATATGTGTGTTTGTGTTGTCTATCTGGTTTAGGTATCTCGAGAAATTATGCTTGAAGCTTGTCGTTCATTTGGTGATAATGGACTTGTGAAGATGTGCTTCAAATTAGTTTTCCCATAGTGGTGTATGGGAGAGAAATCACGAGCCTTCACGAAGCAACTGTTGTGAAGTGTATATGTGGATTGCCTAGCCCTTTCCATCAGTTCGGACTTTTGGTTCAAGTGGCTAGTGCATGAAGCTTAACATGGTAATATGTGGATTGCCTAGCCCTTTCCATCAGTTCGGACTTTTGGTTCAAGTGGCTAGTGCATGAAGCTTAACATGGTATCAGAGCCTCAGGTCTCAAGTTCAAATCCTAGCTTTCACATGGTTTTCGCAATTAAGCCTAAAAATTGCTGTTGCCCCCCTCTTTCCACCGCTGTTTCGGTGTGATCTTCTTCTTTCACGTGTTGACTTTCTCTTCTCCCGTCACACGCGAGTGGGGGTGTTGTGAAGTGTATATGTGGATTGCCTAGCCCTTTCCATCAGTTCGGACTTTTGGTTCAAGTGGCTAGTGCATGAAGCTTAACAGCAACGATGATCAAGTGAGTCATTAAGCTTCAATGGAGCTTGAAGCGTTGCCATCAAGATCAAGAAGCGTGTGCAAGGCAAAGGTATTACCTTTCTAGGTCTTCTTTTTACCGGTCTCAAGGTGGTTGTTGGGAGTCTAGGTCATTAGTTAACGGTATAACTCAACCACCTAGGACCTCTCACAGCGTTTTAGCATGCATTACAGTCCGATCTGGCTATTCAACGCGTGGGATCGCTTGGAGCTTTGCTCGAACCAATTCCCATCCTCGATTGGCGTCAAATAGGTCAGCATGCCGTTATAGGGCCGCTACTCGTCAGGTCGAGCTGCGAGGTCTGTGATAAGTCAGGCCGAAAGTACACCGAATGGGCCGATCTCCCTATCCCAACGATGTTGGCCTGGCTACTCCCATGACCCTCCAGATTTCCGGGATGGAAAGATGAGACGCATAACCCTCGATAAAAAAAGATGAGATGCATCACCTCCTCTGTTCTGCCGCTCATCCGTCGTCCGCATCCATGCCGACGAGAGCAACAATGGCGTAACCTTACCAGCTACCTTCATTGCCCCTACCACTCAGTCCTTTGACGCTCATCCCTCCTGTGGTCACGAGCTACTACCTCCTCAGAGCATGTCTAACAGGCCCCGTATTTTTTCGCCCATTAAAACACGAGTAGAGGGCCCTGTATCCTGTTTTCACGGGCCGAAAACTCGGACGAGCTAGCAGAACCCGTATCCCCACCCCGTAAAACTGTTTTACGGGGTGGGGATACGGGTTCTGCTAGCTCGTCCGAGTTTTCGGCCCCTCAAAACAGGGTTTTAGACATCAATTTGCACAACAATTTCAGATCAAACATAGCACATCCAAAATATGTGATGCATAATTCATAGTTTTAACATCACAACGCGATCATAGGCAATGTTCAAGCCACGGAAGTTCCCAAATGTGATCAACCATCAACGAGTCCATCGCCACCGGTGCCACCACTCGCCGGAGACTCACCTTGAGCACGAGCTTGACGCGCAGCCTTCTTCCTCGCAATGATGTCCGCCTTGGTCTCGTTCCACCACGCCAGCTGATCCTCGCCCATGTCGTCGGTGCGCATCATCATGATATCCCTCTCCTCGGCCAAGAGCTCCTTCATGGCCTTGGCTTCTTTGAGTGCGATCATCTTCATGTCAAGCTCGGCCTTCAACTTGGCATCTTCCCACCTTGCTTGCACCTTGGCAAGCTTCACCTCCTTCTTCTTCTCGGTGATGAGGAGCTTGGTCTCCAACGTCTTCATCGTCAATGCCTCCTTGGACTTCATGAGTTGATCCAACTTCTCTCGGAAGCTAGCTGCTTCGCCTTCTACCTTGACCCTCTCCTTGGCCTTCTTGTTGCCCTCGGGCATGCTGGCGTATCTCCCACTCATGTCCTCCGCTTCATCATCCATGGTGAGCAGTGCCTCCTTCTTGCACTTTGGCTCGTTGTCCCTCAACTTCCACTTAGGAAGATGTTGAAGGATGGAAAAGCAATGATGAAATTGAAATTCCTTGTTCTTGGAGCTGGCCATGTCCTTGTACCGTGCTTGAGCATACTTGGGCTGCACAACAATAGTATGTGATGTTTCCACATCATCAACACATAATATGGATAGCATGTGATGTTTCCACATCATCAACACAAGGAAAACTTACATAGTCCTCCGGCACGCATCCACTAGGGGGTTGTCGACCACTTGATCCATGGCAGCACTCCAACGAGAACAAGCCGGTTTGATGATGTTCCATCGGCCTTCAAGGGAGCGGTAGGATCTGTCCGCCATGCGCTTCGTGCGAGGCTTCAGCTGGTGGTACAGATCCTCAATGCGCTGCCAATAGCGCTTGCCGCCTTGGTCCACTCCGGTGCACGCATCCATCCCCACCTGGCTCCAAGCACGTACCAAGATGGCGTCTTCGATCTCGTTGTAGTTCGCCGTGCGTGGCTTCAGCGTCGACGAAGAACCGGTGGCAGCCGGATCAACCTCAACCACCTCCTCCTCGTCACCCTCGTACTCCTCCTCGTCATCAATCTCTTCGACGTTGCACTCCCCATCGAATGCATCGATACCGGTGTCTAAATTCACCGCGGAATTGTTGAGCATGTCCATGTAGGATGTTGTGGACTCAAGATCGAACACCTTGTCTACGTCCATGGTGGGTGGCGGCGGCGCGGGCGGCGCATCGGACGGAACGGAGGGAGGAGAGGTCGTGGCCTTGGAGGGCGGTGGAGGCGCGAGGCCGACGCGGGTGATTGCCTTTGTCCGCACCTTGGCCGGCGCGGCGCCCCTCGGCCCGGCCGCCTTGGTGTTTGTCAACACCCAGATTTTTAAGTCCAGATGCCTATTATGTCATTCATCGCAATCTCAGGAATATTGTTTTTGCGAGACATAATAGATTGATATCACAGAACATCATTCATTACAACATCATAATAGTCTTACAAATAAAAGGATCACATGATCCAGTCTCATTACAATAATAGTTGATCTATTGATCAATTACAAAACACATAGCGGAAGCGAAGTAGCGGTTGTGGTCCATCTGTTCCACAGGCAACTGTTGACGTCAGGAGTGGTCCTAGTTGTCGTAGACGTCCTGTTGTCCTTCTTCCTGGTTCTGATACTCCTCTTCATAGTCTTGCCATTTGAATAGCCAGGGATAAAGCCATGAGTACTTTAAAGTACTCGCAAACTAATACTAGTGTAAGTACTATTAACTATAGTAAGGTGGTTCTAGCTCTAGGTTCATTTGCATAAAGCCAGTTTTATTTCATAAACATTAAATAAACAAAGACTCTTCATTTGCCTAACTTAACTCAAGTGGGAACATTAGTGTCATTCCCACAACTCTGTTGTGATTCAAAGTCAAAGTCACCTTTCAAATTCAAGTTACAAGTCATCATTCATATTTTTGGAAAGGTTCTGATGACGGAACAGTATGGCCTTTCCAACTGTCCATGACCGCGGACGCGGCTATTCGAATAGGTTTACACTCTGCAGAGGTTGCACACTTGTGCCACAATAATTGCAATAGTCCGTTAGGGGTAACTGGCCCTGATTTATCATACGCAGTATGCGAACTATCAATCATAACCTTTCATTTACATATCCTAGTATAGGCACCTCTCCCCATGAGCTTGGCCTCCCAGTGAAGACCAACAGTCAACCTGGGAACTGCACGGGGCTTGGGTCTGACATTCACCTCATTTCACGTCATTTCGCTTTTAGTGGAGGCAGCCTCGGCCTAACCCCTATGATGCTTGTTCAGAGGGAACCCATACTAAAATACATAAGTTTCCAGCTAAGCCTTACCCAGATTCAGGTATTGTGGGGGTACTTGTAAAATTGGAATGGTATCGCATCCGAACCCAACCATCAGTTTTTGTAAAGTTCAACATGTCATTCACAAGTCATAATCACCTTCAAAATCTTTCAATAGAATGACTCATCATTCCAAGGTTTTCAAAGTCATTGGTTTTCACAAGTTCCCATCTAGAGTAGTCACTTTTAGTTTTAGCACTAGCAACTAGTCATGAGGGGTGCTAATTAGCTTAAAGCTTTCTAGGCTAAGTGTGATGCTCTTGTACTACTCCATAACTAGACCAAGTGAATCATGAATCAAAAATAAACCTTGATAAACCAAAGTCAAAACTTGTAAAGTAAAAACTTGGGATAGGATCATTAAGCATAAAGTAATATGTAATGGTGCCTTGCTCTTGTAGAGCTTTGCACTTGGGTAACTTGCAAGGGTATAGCTTGCCTTGGTTGGGGTAATGCTCAAAGTTTTATTCTTCTTCCTCTTGGTAGAATACCTCCTCCTCTTGATAGTCTCCGGTACTAGCGTCTATAAACGAATACGAGGATACAATCACCAAACCACACTTAAGTAGACTAATTAGCCTTAGTGGCTCACTCAATGTGATCTAGCATCATCCTAACCATTACTCAACCTTAGACTAGGGTTTTCTTCCTTAGGGTGTGAAAAATAACTTCCTCTCATTGAAATGTGGATTAGGGTTTCTCTTTAGTTTGGAGAAATAATTTCCTCTCATTGAATGTTGTTAAGATTTAATCTCCTCAAATAACAATGTATGGTCACATGTTGACCAAGGTCAACACTTCACACTTATCATTTGAGAAACATGATTTAAATGAGGTTCTATACCTCATGCCATTTAAATCCCATTTGATTTAATATCCTCAAGTGAGCAAATATGAGACCAAGCAACAAGGGTCATCACATTACTTCATAACACTTGGGAAGATGATTTAAATGAGGTGCTACACCTCATAGATTTGGAAACTTAAATTTGAAATAGTTTAAATGGACTAGTATTGACTACATAGCCAATTTTTGATTCTAGCCCATGATCATATATAGTACCCATATCATATTTTTGCATAAACAATTAGAGTTTTTGAAATGTGAATTATGAGAGGTGGAATCACCTCAAAATTCATTATGGTTGATTTTCTAAATTTATTTGAATTCTGAAAACTCTCTGACTTGTTATTTTTACTATTCAAATTCTACAACAGCTATTGATTTGAATCCAATGTGGTTGGATAGAGATTTTGACAAGCTTTCCAACAATATAAAGTTGGTCAAATTTGGTTCAGTAGATTTGAAGATATTTGATTTTGGACAAAGCATCTGTAAAGAAATTTAACTGAAAAGATTTAATTCGATTTCAAATTACTGGGCTAGGCGGGAAACGGTATTGGGCCAGAACGAGGGAGAAAGTTTGGGCCGGCCCAGCTAGCGCGTCTCGCACGCAGCGGGCCGCCTGACAAGTGGGGAGAGGGTGTCAGTGGGTCTTAAACCCGAATCGGTATGGATTAACCAGCGTCGCACGATCAAATCCTGATCCAACGACGCAGGTGCATCGTCGTCAACGACGAGAGGAAGCACTGGCCACAGCGCGTGTAGGGGGTCGGGGGCCTACCGGAGCTCCAGCGAGGGTCGAGGAGGGTCGCAAACAAACGAGGAGTCGACGGCGAGGTCAGCGGTGGTCGTGGGGGCGCTTGAGGTGGCCGAATTCGTCAGCTTGATCGGCGGCGGTGCTGCGGGACTTCAGCGTGCAATTGAGCGGCTACCGGCGACAATGTGGTTGGGAGAGGGGCGGTGGAGGATTAGAGAGAGGAGAGGAGTCGAGTGGTGTAAGAATTCCTTCGCGGGGTGGTCTCCTTTTATAGGGTCGAGAGGGTCCGAGGCGGAGCGGGGCAGGTCGATGGCGATGACGGCGGTGGAGGTCACGCGGGGCCAGTGAGGTGGTGGCGTCCTGTAGGCGACGTCGAGGTGGTGCTAACGCACGTCGTGGCGCAGCCAATGGAGGAGGGAGCGGCTCGGGAGATGTCATGTACTGGCGCGGTACTGGCGGACGTCGTCGATGATGACGGTGGCTACAGAGTTCCCGTGGTCCAATGGCGGTGTCTAGGCGTTTGCTGACATCGAGGAGAGCAGGTGGGTGAAGAAAAGGAGGCGAGAGGAGGACGGAGTCGTCGGGGCGACGAGATGTCCTGGTGCGTCCAGGGCGTCCTTGTGCGCGCGCTGGCGTGTCCTGGGCGTCGTGGGCGCGTCTGGGCACGTCGTGTCCTGGCAAATGCCGACGTCTCCTGTGTCGATGGTGAGCACTGGCGGGTCCAGGAGAGTGAGGAGGAGCGAGATGACAAGGTTGGGCACGTCGGAGTGGACCATAGATAGGATGAGCATGTGGTGTGTCATGCCATGCACGGCATGACATGTTTCTCCAACATTTTGTACAAACCATACTGTCTCTGGTACTGGAGTGATGCAAGCGGTTGCTAGAGGTACTGAGGATGACATAGGTTTGATAGTTGAGGCAATTACACGCTGGGTAAGAGCATGTCTCTCTCATTCCAGATTTGGCACACCAGGTGCTCGACACAATGCCCGCAAGAAAGTTATTTTGGAAAATTTGATTGAATTTTGGTGGGTTGTAATCATATAACATTTTAAGTATAATTGTGGTGGTGGTGCTCAAAATGGTGCTGGTTTGTAAAAATCCAAAAAGTGTATGATCTTGTTTTTGTGTCAAGGTTGCTACTTTGCTTGATCCTCATTTGAAATCTAGCAAGAATTTGCAGGGGTGTATTTGAGAAAAGTTGTTCTCCTTGATGTGGTCTTGGATGAGGTGCAAAGAGTTGGCTTTGTTTAGTTTAGAAATCTCCAAATAAAAAGGCTCAAAGTAGGTGTCATGTTAAAATGGGCAGATTTGACCATTATCTCATGTGAGCTTAATTTGATTTCAAATTTGATTTGATTTGAGATTCTTTGATTCAAAAAATGTTATTAAGTGTTTATTAACATTCTACAACTAATGGTTCAAGCCAAATTGGCCTAGATCAAAGTTTTGCAAAATGTCCATAAGCATATGCATGTGTTGAAATGCATTTTTCTTCTTTTCTTCTTTTCTTTGTCTTTGCTTTACTTAGGCATGGTTTAGGGTTTATTTAGTGTTAGATTGAGTTTGGTAAAGGTTTCAAACCATTTGGGTAGAATATGAAGGCATAGGGCAAGATTGGGTAATATGGCTAAGTGCCACATATGCTTCTATGCATAATTTTATTTCTTGTTGTTTCCCATTTGATTGAGTTGATAAGTACTAGGCTAGGTTTGTTTAAGACTTTCAAATACTCCACCAGGTAGAGCAAAGCCTATTTGATTATTTGCAAAAATTAGCCATAGGCTTACATAAGCCTTTTTTTTAAATTTAATATCTTTTTATTTTGTTTATAATGGATGATGAGAAGAGGGGTGAGATTTAGGGTTTAGTGAGGTCCAACAATGGTTCACCACCATTTTAGAAAAGTAAGAATGATGACTTAAAACCATCGGTCTGATACTTATGTATGAACAATGTCTAGACTTTGCTCCATTCCTATTTTTTTGCGCAATACTTAGCCATCTATGCATAGTTAAAAAGTTCGCAATTCATATATTACTCCCTCCCTTCCAATATAGTTGTCGCATATTTAAATGTATCTAGACACATTTCTTATATCGATACATGCCAATGTGCGACAACTAATATGGAACGGAGGGAGTACTATCTAACTATTTCATACATTTCGTTTTGATCGTTGAACAACATAAGTGAGATTATATAAACATAACTTTCATTGTTTTGTGAGTTGGTACATTTCCACAATTCTTCATATTTATCCTAAAAATGGACGGGCGCGGCAATGCGCGCCATCATGGCCTAGTAGGATAGATAGTCGCACTATCAAGAGGGGCTTTCGGTTGGATAACTCTATTGCATGTTAGGGAGGTCAATCCTTTACATACTTTGCATCCCTATATTCTTGTTGCTTCTTAGTGTTTCTCTGTGTGAGGTTCTTGAGCTTGTTGGTAGCTTTTTAACAAGCCCAATTTATCGAAAACGCAATTCGTATGCATCTTCTGTTGCATTTTCGAGTTTGGACGTCATTACCGTTTCTTGACGGTGAGAGGCTCCCTCTCTAAACTCACCTAAAAACACTATGTGAGGAGTCTTAATATTTCCAATGAAAACGGTTTCATCTTAATTAGAGTTCGGGAACTCTCTCAAAGTTTAGTTCTTTCAGAAAACTGTGTTTGAGGGGTTTCTAGCCAAACCGGTGGCCAAACCGGCTAGGTCGGCCCCTACGCTGGAACGGCTTACTGCAGGCCGGTAGTAGGAGCTAGTTTTCGGTCGGCGCACCGGTTCGTTCGGACCAGGCTCCGGCACTGCTGGTCGTGGCGCTGGTTCGATTCGACGCTAGCTCCGGTCCGCCGGTCGTGCCGCTAGCTGATCCGACATGTGGCCCGATGCTTCCTATTTTGTTGCCGACTTGCCTCGCAGGAAACCCTCCAAACGACTAGTTTTACTCTTGGACTATAAATAGCCCTTCTTCCTCTTGAGGAGGCAAGGGTCAACCATTCTATTTACTCTCTTTCACACTCCATTGTTGAACCTCGAAAGCTTGATTCCTCTCCATCCCTCCCATGATTCTTGCATATTCTTGATGGATTTGAAAGAGGAGATCTAGATCTACAACTCCACCAATAAATTACTCCTCTAAGTGTGGGAAACCCTTGGGATCTAGATGTTGGAGTCATTTGTTGATTTACTCCATTGTTTTTCTCTCTAGTTTCTCCATAGCATTTGTTGCTTTGGTGAGATTTGAATGTGAAGGATTTGAGCATCCTTGGTGTCTTGCTTTTGCATCCTTCCATAAGTGTTGATCTCTTCATTGCGATTAGTTCGAGTGAGGGAGCGTGAGCTTGTTACTCTTAGAGGATTTACCTCCTAGTTGGCTTGGCGGTTGGAGATCCGGTGATCTCTTAGTGGAAGATTGTGAATAGGCTGAGCTTCTCCTTCGTGGAGGTTGTGAAGCGGCTGTGGAGCTTGCTATATTCGGAGTGAGGGAAAAGATAGCCATAAGGGAAATGCATTTGTCCGTCGTGGTATTGGCTTGGAGAAGAAGGTGAGCCTTCGTGGTGTTCGGGAGACCTTCGTGGTAGTTCGCATCTCTCCAACGTGACTTACCTCGCTTCGTGTGAAGGAACACGGGAATACATCTTCGTCTCTGTGTACCTCAGTTATCTCTATACACGAGTTTACTTTCCTTGTGATAGTCATCGTGCCTAAAGTTTTTATATCTTGTTATCACTTGTGTTATATATATATTGTGTCTACCTTGCTTAGCTTAAGTTGTTGTTGCACTTACTTGAAACTAGCATATTTAGGTTTCATGTTTGTAAAATAAACGTTAGTTTAATTCCTCACTCTTAAATTCGTAATAGTTTTCAAAACGCCCATTCACCCCCTCTAGCATCTCGTCCTTTCACTTTTCCCCATGACGTGATCATGGTCACAGAAGAGGAATTGTCCAACAACAACTGGGGAAACCCCACAAGTGATGAAGAGATAAGAGATGCAATCATCGCCTACTGTTGTGGATATGCTACATAGATATACCAATGACATAGTCCAATACCGACAAGCCTAGGTGGCCCACAGATGGTGGTTTGGCCTATGGCCCAACTGGACGGCCCAACTACTGATTGACTAACATGGAGAGTCCAGGATCAGAAGCTCTAGCCGGATCAACATCAACTAGTTGGCCAGATCCTTACCGACATAGGTTAGCTGGATCCTTACTTATACGACAAGAGGTACCTAGTTACGATAGTGCTAGTAGAGTCTGACCTGAACTACTCCTTGTAAACCGTAGATCCTGGCGCATTTATAAGCCGGATCCTGGGAGCCCTTGAGGCAGAACCAATATCTCATTATGTTTGTAAAGTTTACCAAAGATAAAGAGACAGAAAGAAAGACAATGCATCACCTTCAACATATATTTTCGCGTGTTTCTTTAGAACAACCCATATGCTGCTAGAATGGAAAATAAATAAGAGAACAATATGTGACGTGTTGGATGGTTAGGAGGGTGGTGGCATCACCATCCCTCAGGTTTGACACTTTGATGTCTCTTAAAGGTGAAATATATTTTAGTTGGAGGTGAAGTTCATATCCGCCAGATCAGTTTATTAGACTCAATCAGGTGCTTATAAGGATAGAGTATGCATGCATTCATAAGATTCAGTGTATGTACTCGTATTTGTGAGCGTCGCGTCTGTACTGTGTGTTGGAAAAAAATTGAGGAACATAGTTGTGTGATTGTTAAAAGATCTACGGCTAGGGCCAGCCTGCTAGAGGAGAGGAGAGTGCGTTTGGTGAACAGAGTTTTCCTATTCTAGATGCACTCTACCACACCTTCCAACTTTTGTTTTCATATTTTCAAACAAACACAAATGTTATCGAACATGGAGCGGTTGTTACTCAAGTACGGATGTGGATCAAATGTTTACTCAATTTGAAACGACTATGAATATCTTACAAATTAGCGCCAAAAGTTTTTTAAAAAACTTTTTAACTACATGAGACGAAATAAGTCTTATAGTTAGTTAACTGTAAAATGGTAGATGATTAAATAAATACACTATTCAAAGCAAACTACTTTCTAATTCGGTAACACAAAAAGTATTGACCGCTTGTTAGTATGTTAGGTTAGATAATTGGGTGGCTAGAATTATTGAAGTTTACTAACTTCATTTTATTTGGCTATACTTATATATCCACTTCCTCATCCACGTTTCCTGCAAAACTCAATACCATATTTGTATTTATATTTGTAAAATAAATTCAGATATTCTCCACAGTTGTTTCTGTTTTCGTTGGGATGTATATATATTCTCACATTCATTTTCAGCTTCTGGAATATGAATAATATTTAAGATTATCCATGGCCACTTTACACCCCTATTTATGGCCAACCTTAAATTTGGTAGGAATATGATACTCCATATACGGCAAGCAACCCCAAAACCTGAATTCATTTCCTACGATTCCATTCCACGATTTTAGAGTCTCTTCCTCCTTCCACCACCAAACTCTACCTGGTGCCATGGCCCCTTCCTGGGTCTTGCTCGACCGCCGCGTTTATTTCTCCCACGACACGGTGGAGACCAAAGAAGGAGAAGAAAACACAATCACTGCCCTCCTGCAGACCTTGAAACCCAAGGCACAAGTCGCTGATCCACCCCAATTTTCCTACATCCACATGCTGTCGCCATCCCTCCACCACGCAGGGGCGTGCCCTCAGCCCGCATCTCGAGCGCGGACAAGAACCTGGTTGCCCTCAACGCCGGCCGCTACCGCCCTGGCACCCGTCGGGAAGGATGCTATCTGATCTACGACGCCAAGAAGAACTCTCTATCGACGGTGCCCCAGCTCCCTTTCGACGACTCCCACGCCTACATCGGGTACGTCTCAGCTGTCGTCGTGTGTGACGGGGACGGCACTGGCTTCGTTCTTGTCGACCTCGTCAGGATGAGGAGCTCCGACGTTGCGAATGCCGCGCTCTACCTATGGCAGTCGTCCGCCGCAGAATGGGTCATGAAGCCCGGGCGCCTTCCCCTCGAGATGCGCGACGAATTCTCACCTGATATTTGCTTCTCCTCGGGGGGCTCTATCCTCTGCTGGGTGGATCTGTTAGAACTTAGAAGGCATGCTGCTCTGTGATCTGCACACTGTGTGCAGCTCTGACCTGGAGTTCCGTTTCATCCCGCTGCCCCAACACTGTCCAACCTACAATGTCTACGACCCCCAGTGTGACGTGGATGAGTTCCGTTCCATGGCCTGTGTTGGCGGCACCATCAAGTTCGTCGCCATGGATGGCTATGTTGGTCACGAGCCCGACGACGAACTCGAACTGGCCGTGTGGACTCTGTCGCCTGATTTCTCAGGGTGGAAGAAAAGCAGGTCGTACAAGTACAATGTTGGAAACATCTGGGCAAATGAGACCCACCAGGCCATTGGTACGCAGGAAAGATGTCCGGCGTTCCCTGTCCTGAGCATGCGTGAAGACAACGTTGTCTACCTAGGTTTCACCGATATCAGGACGGTGGACAATGAACTCGACTGTCGAGGCGACTATTGGCTTCGTGTGGACATGGAGAAGAACAAGGTACACTTCTGTCCACAAAGTACAGACCATATGGTTCTTTCGCAACCCTTCGCAAGTGAGTTCAGTGCATACATGCAAGGCGTACAGGACCACCCGGTACTAAATCATTGATTCAAAGAAAATTTTCATGGTATTTGGAGCATTTGAATTAGTATGGGAATTATATTCATGTGCTTCTTCCAAGGACTAGTAATCATGTACCTGTAGTGCACATTTTCCGCAATATATATCAAGCCAAACATGAACTCACTTCGTTTCATTATCCACTGCGACACTGCTGCTAAATTTCTCGAAAAAATAGCAATATAAACTTTTTTCCTTCCGTTTGTACTTTTACATGTAAACAGTGAATGTTTTCTTGCCTATCATCATTGATTGATTTGCATTTCGATTATTCTTGCTTTTCATCTTTGATTGATCATCTTCTTCCCGGACCTCCTCATCCACGGTGCAACAAAATCCCAAATCTTGCTTCTGTTACTGAAAAGAGGTAAAAAACGATCTTCAAAGGTGTAATAAATGCTGAAATTAATTATAAAATTATTTAGGAAACTAAATCTGGATTTGAAGAAAATTAGTTAATATCAAAATAGGGCATCAAGAGTTGTCAGCGCGTGTGTGGAACTGAGTGAGGGAAGGAGCATGCTCAACTATTGCAGTGTTAAGGTTCGTAGCCTCCCGGGTCGCCTCGCTCGGGCGACTCCGGAGGCCCCCCCAAACCCTAGCCAAAATACCTCCCCCACCAGCGCTCCCGCCGCCGCCGCCGACGCCGGCGGTGGTGGCGGCGCCCGGCCGTCAAAGGCGGAGGGCGTTGGGGCACACGCCGGCGGCGCGTCTGCGAGCGGAGAGGCGTCGTTGGGCAGCCGTGCGCGAAGGTGGAGGCCGCGGAGCTAGCGCGGCGGCGGTGAACGTCGAGCTGGCGAGGCGGCGGTGCTGTGAGGCGGGTAGCTGCGGGGCCGATGCGCGGGCACCTCGCGGTGCAGTGCGGCGGCGGCCGGCCCGCATGGGCCCGATCTGGGTCGACGCGGGCTCGGTCTGGGCTGTGCCTCCTTGGCGTGCGGTCGCGCCCTGGGCGCTGCCCTGTGTCAGCTGTGCAGGTCGTCGTGGTGGCCGTCCTCAAGTGCCGGTGGTGGACGGAGTTGTTGCTCCGGCTGCGGCGGTGTGCCTCTTGTCTCGATCTGACCATTCCGGTCTCGGTCCGGAGAGCGGCGGCTGCTGCGGTGTCTGTCTTTTGGTGCGTTTCCCCTTCTCCGTCGACCTCTAGTTGCCTCCTGTTGCGGTGGTTCAGGCCGGCATTTGGCGAAGCTCCATCTTGCCGTTGGGCGGTGCCCGGGTGAAAACCATGCTCGGTTCTTCCGTTGCGGACCACGGTGACACATGTGGGTGCCATCTCCCTCCTTGGAGGCGTGGTTTTGGGTCCTAACCGTTTCTACCCTCGACGCCAGGGGAAACCCTAGGTCTCGCTTGCCGGATCGGGCAGCGGCGGCGCAGCAACGTTGTCCCCTTCTTGAAGGCGCTGTTTTGGCTGCGAGGGATGGCTCTCGGTGATGGTAGCCTCGCCGGTGTCTGCTACTGATCAAGGTGTGAGTCTCTGGAGCGCAATGTACGCCATCGCCAACACGCTTGTCGACCCATTCCCAAGTTTTGGCCACACCCTGCCAATCGCGCGCTTCATCTTCTAGGCGTATGATGTGGTACGTTGGTGCGGGCAGCTTGGGAAGTTGGTCGTGTTGTTGGAGTTGGTTGTGACGCGGTTTGGAGACTCTGTGCCCCGCCGCCTCGCCGTTCTTGGGTTGAGGTTGGGCAAGGTGTGCTTGGCGTCGGTGTTGTAGGAGTGTGTTGTAAGCCAAAAGGCACGTGTGGTGTTGTAGCCATTCTTGGTGTTTCTTGCCAGCTTAGTACAATGATGCGCACGCTGTTGCGGGTTCTCAAAAAAAAACTATTGCAGTGTTGGCTATGAAAATATGAGGCTGGACTGTATCAAATAATATCTGAAAATTAATTAATTATAAAAGGCAGTAAAAGGCTAGAGATTAGTTTGACGATCATACTCTAAAATTGAAAGAGAGATAAGAGGTGTAAATGCACAATATACAATTACCAAAATACTTTTTTTTACAATCGATACCATGATATATTTATTGTAGCAAAATAAGCCTTGGTAAAGATACATGAGCTTGCCTTTAGTGATTACAAAATAAAATCTAAAACAAACAAGCAAAATTTTGAATTCTGCAAACTCTTTCGTCTAGTAACACAATCTTACTTTTTTGAAGGTGGTTGTTAGAAAAGACAGATACCGAATCACACGTATACAAACATCGAGGGTTCACCGATAATTTTAGTTTGAAGCCGCATTCCCGTCTACGTGCTCGACGCAACCATTAAAGTAATCAACCAACATCAGAACAAGTGTTGACACCAATATTCTACGGAAAAAACAACCGCATGGCAGGGCCGGCATCGAGGGAGAATATAGTAAGGGAAATTCTCCTCACGGCAGCCATGAAAAAAAAACTAAAATCAATATGATCTGAAGTGCCATATCTAGAGAAATTTAACCTCCTAACTCAACCATTGACGTCAAGAAGGAACTTGAGCCGAAGAACATTTATTGAAGAAGTTGTCTCCATAAGAAGAAGATGGATAATCTCCCAACTAAACCATTGACGTCGAGAAGGAACATGGGTTGATCGCTGGATGGATGAGACAGAGTTGCGACAGACGTATTGGTTGTAATAACATCTTGAGGGAGTGCAGAGTAGGTAGCTAAGGCTGGCCATAGTGGGTAGTATCATATTGTAGTATCATGTATATGATACTTTTGTATGATACTAGATTCATAATGCATAGTATGGTAGACTAGTACTCCCTCCTTCACAGTTTATTAGGCGCGCGCGTACCCCTAGGTCACGAATTTAACCTATATAATTTAAATTATATAATATAAAAAATATATCATTAGAAAATAGAACATCTGAACTTTTTAATGATATAATTTTTATAACATATAACTAATGCTAAGTTGATCAAATTTGCGACCTAGAGGTACGCGCGTGCCTTATAAACTGTGAGAGAGGGAGTATCATAGTTTTGCTATATTAATTGATTTGTAGAATCTCAATACAAATTTGTGTACCAGATTTATTTGATACTAACCTATGATACTCTAATCTCCTCTCTCATCCATAATTACCTGCCACATCAGCATTTTTGGTGGGACTAGGATGCATGATACTAGCTATGATACTAGCACTATGGCTAGCCTAATACTGTACACCACTGAACTAAACAAAACAGTACGAAAATGATTTGATCTTGTATGAGCCCTAGCAGACGGACAATTAATGTGTACACGCGATCAGGCACGTCCTGGACTGTAGCGGAATGGAAGGAAAGGCATCGAAGGAAGAAGCAGACTGCCGGTTTTTGGGTGCAAATTAATTTTTTTTAACGGAGACAAAAAAAATTGCCTCATTCTATTAATTAAGAGTACGACAAATAAAAGTAGTACAGTACAAGCTATTACAATCGAGACTACTCTTCCGGCATTAAATCACTCCCATAGTTTTAGCTCATTCTTAATCTTATCTGGAAGCCTCTTGCATTTCTTTCATTCCAAACCTGCTTTTCTTTCATTACAAAGCTCCGAAGAAACGAGGGAGAGGGATGCAACAGCTTTTTGGTTGTGAGAGGTGGAACCGGTCATTAGTAGCCACAGCACTCGTCAATCGATTTTGCGTCCCATTGGTGGAAATTAATGGTCGATTGTCATGATTACAGCGAAGTAGATGACAACATTATGCAACCTTACACTGTCGTCACCCTCAATCACG
>NC_061510.1:86121636-86141987 GCF_022539505.1 Lolium rigidum
ACTGATACTAGCTCATGTGAGTGTACATATGGACTTTTTAGCACTAGTTGAAATGCCAAATTAGTACTACATCCATCAGTGAAATGAATAATGGGTCCTCAAGAAAACAAGAGCACGAAACAAACTGAAGACAACGTAATGCAAAGCACCAAACACATGCAGGTAAAAAGTCCAGGCAGCAAAAAGGACAGAGTATTAGACACTCCCTAATTAACCTCATCTTGGTATCCAACTGTTTTCTAGACCGTCACATTCTAAAGAACTGTAAGGAATACTCCGATAAGGCACTACGAATAATGGTGGCAAAGGAGCGTAAAACAAGGAAATACTGTACAAGAGAAGGGCATTCAGAAGTCGTACACCGAAATTAAGACTGGAAAGTTTGAGAGCTATGTGGTAAAGCAATCTGGAAGGTTCGAAGTCGAAGTAACCAAAGATCGCTTCTAATTCAATCACATGAAATTGTTCGCCACGGAACCTTAGCATAATGTAAAATGCACTTTTACATCAACTATTGAACTATTAGCAAATGACATGATAATGACAAGCGGGATAACTAAATGAAGATTGTGGGAACGCTATATGCCTAAGCTAGCAACATGCGGAACCTAAATACAGTGATCCACGCAACTGTTATTGGTTAGAGTGCTCATATTAATAACATTGTATCATTTATTCATGGGTATAAATACTTGATGAACTTCCGATAACACCCTCATCCAATTAATGTGTCTCGTGTGGCAGGAAATGCTATCAACCTCACTGAACAGTTGTTGTGTGAGATTGGTCAAGTACAGTGAATTCTTGTTTCAATATCAGAGCAATCATAAACTACACAATTCTAAGTTTTGTAAACTGCAATGATAATTTGAATACTGGTGGTTTTATTAGATTTGTTATCCATAGAGCAACATTAGTAGAGATTAATCCAACTGCACTGCCCTTAGAAAATCACTGCCTAATCTTTACAAGAACAGTTGGTCTCTTCCTTAAGCTGTAACTAGACCATGTTTCATGGAATAAACTGGGTATTCAAATTTTGCTCAATGCTGTTATCAGGTTATAGAGATAATCTGGGACTGAAGAGTAAGCGGGGTTTGGGGCAAGGGATATTTGTACCTGTCGCTAGTACGGAAGACAGCCCCAGCATTTTCAAGCAAAATCTTGAGAAGTTCAAGAGCAAGGATCTTCCCCCGCATGACCAGTGGATCAGCTGGCGCGTCCTTGGGTGGCGTCTTCATGGAGAGCTTACACAATGCCCGGAAAACCAAGAAAGCATCCCTCCTTAGCTTATTCCCAATCCTAACATCAGCATCATCGTCCAATGTGGCCACCAGGGCCCCCTCCACGCCAAGCTCGTCCTTGCGTCCCTCGAGGGCCGTCTTGTACATGCTGATCTCCCAGTACTTGGCGTCCAGCATGTCCTTGTCCGTGGAATCGAGCAAATCCGCAGGATTGGTCCCTTCCTCGGCCGCTGCCGTGGTCTCAAAAGCACCGTCGTGGGGCACGGCAGCGGTGCCTGCCCCCGTGGCCGCGGATGAAGCTGTGCGGGATAGAGGGGTGAGCGCGCCGTCAATGTCCCCGATGATCTTGGAGATGAACCCCTGCACGAAGTTGGGGTCGGCGGTAGGCGATCCGCCTGAAGCGGTTTCGGGCAGCTCGATGACCTCGGCGACGACGATGGGCTGCACGGGGATGGTGGAGGAGTCGGCCTCCATGCGGCGGAAGACGATGACGAGCATCTGCACGAGGGAGGCCTTGGCGGTGGCCTGGTTGACGGCGCTGCGGCTGGAGAGGTACATGTCGTAGCAGGCGCGCACGGCGCGGAGCAGGCAGTCGCCGTGGAGGCGGACGGAGGTGGAGGTGACGGCGGAGAGGAGCGTCTTGAGGAGGAGCAGCTCGATGTGGTCGTCGTCGAGGTGGAGCGCGTTGCAGGCGGCCTCGAGGAGCGTGGCGAGGAGCTGGGCGGACGGGTCGGCGGACGGGTCGGCCTCGCCGTGGATGTAGGAGTGCGCGATGAGGCGGTGGAGCAGCTCGAGCGCGGCCTCGGCGAGCTTGGCGCTGCCGGAGCCGAGCGCGGCGGCGATGGGGGAGAGGAGCAGCTCCGAGTCCTCGAGCGAGAGGCTGCGGAGCGGGCCCGGCTGCCAGGAGGAGGAGGTGGGGGTGGAGGGGGAGGTCGGGGTGGAGGGGGCGGCGGGAGTGGCGGGCGGGGGGCGTTGGAGGCGGTCGAGGATGGACTTGGCGGTGTGGGAGAGCTTGGAGTGCGCCTTGTTGCGCCAGGAGGCGTTCTTGACGAGCTTGTCGAGGAAGGGGGTGAAGGCCTCGACGAGGCGCGGGTCGGACTCCGGCGAGGAGAGCGGCGGCGGCGCCGCCGCGGTGGCCATTATTGGTGGGAGGATCGCGGCTGTGCCGCGCCGGGTGGATCTGGATCTGCGCGGGGGAGGGGAGTGACGCGGTGCTGCTTCCCTTTGGTTGGGGGTTTGGAGGTGGTTCAGATCGGCGGGCGAGGCGAGTGGGGCGAAGAGGGAGAGATGGTCGCCTAGCTACTCGCGTGCGTCGATTTGCGTGGGGAAGCACCGCCGGATCGATTAGCTGTCTATGACTGGTGGGACTGGGCATACATGGGGCCGGAGTGTCAGTGAGTGATTACTGGCAACCATCGTGTTTACAGAAACTAAGCGGGAGATCGAGGGGGGCCAAGTGATGGGAGTGAGCTGAACGATGATGACTTAGCGGGGGGCAGGTTGTAGAGGTACACTCCTTGATGGGCCGTCTAAAGTTGACTTTTATAACACGGGCCGCATTCGCATTTCTGGAAAACTATGGCTACTTGGGCCAAACCTACCAGAGCGACGGAACTCAGAAGTTAAGTCTACATTTAAAATGAATTTGGATCACAAGCCTGATCCCATGCAGCTCATACTTGCGGAATTGCCCCTTCAAGTTCTCGCTGGGCCTAAGAGCATGTACAATGAGGTACAATCAGCAGACCATAAGATTTAAAATAATATAGTTTTGCTGAGTTGGATAAGAGAGAAGAGAAGCAGGCTACAGAATAATAGCCAGCTGCAACGCGTGCTGCTAGGCACTTTGTGAGATTGCAAGGTGGGTCATATGCATATAAAGTAGTGCATACTAGTATCTAACTTGACTACAAGTAGACTATAGATGACATGGCAAAAACATATAGCTAGATGCTGATTCTTCTATTGTTCTTTCTCTAAAGCGCTCTTTGACATTTTTGTGCGTGTCTCACACTTCCCCAAAAGAATGTCGAATGTATAAGATGGTCGTGCCAGAGCTTTATACGTAATCGGCTCTCCAATGCCCAAGTTTGACATCATTTTTCCAGGAGCTTTATAAATCCATATGAACTGTCAGGTTGTCAGGTTGATTGTTGGGATCCACCTTCTTCAGTGAATACTAAAATTCTTGCTTGAATACAAGTGTACAACTGCTATGCAGGATTGCCCAGGGCTGAGAGGAATCTCATTGCTACCTAGAGCATATAATAGGATGTCCACCCGCTTCATGAAAATTTCCCTCAATCTAAGTTTCTTAATTGTACACTGTTTCTGCAACTTATATTGTTACTTAGGCCGTTGTGTATGTTCTAAGCAACACTGGGCCTGAAGCGCATTTAACATTTTGGTGTGTGTGTTTGGCAAAAAAAATGTACTCAGAAGGATTGGGAGAAACGACATGTAGAATATGATCTATGAGTTGCTGAAGTAATATTAGCCCAGGCTATATATTTCCTTGAGCATATTTATCGGAGTTTGAGTAATCTGTATAGACTTATTTATCAATCACTTTTCTACAACACATCTTCTCTTCTGTCATGTTTTCATTGTGAGAATAGGTACAAATTACACTTGGATTGAGAAATAGCCAACTACAATTGACTAAATGGTGTGCCGGTTTCTTCTGAATTTGAAGCATTATGTTGGCATGGGCACATGTCTTATGATGTTGCGGGGATACAGAAATGGCAACAGCTTCAATCCATCGGCGACGGTCAGGAATATGATTGATGGTGTGATAGGTGAGAGGGATTTAAGAATGAGATGTCGGAGATCATCAGGAGGTGATACGTCTCAAACGTATCTATAATTTCTTATGTTCCATGCTACTTTTATGATGATACTCACATGTTTTATACACATTATATGTCATTATTATGCATTTTCCGGCACTAACCTATTGACGAGATGACGAAGAGCCGCTTGCTCGTTTTCTGCTGTTTTTGGTTTCGGAAATCCTAGTAAGGAAATATTCTCGGAATTGGACGAAATCAACGCACAGGGTCCTATTTTTCCACGAAGCTTCCAGAAGACCGGAGAGGAAACGAAGTGGGGCCACGAGGTGGCGACACACCAGGGCGGCGCGGCCCAAGCCCTGGCCGCGCCGGTCTGTTGTGTGGGCCCCTCGTGACTCTCCCGACTCTGCCCTTCCGCCTACTTAAAGTCTTCGTCGCGAAACCCCCAGTACCGAGAGCCACGATACGGAAAACCTTACAGAGACGCCGCCGCCGCCAATCCCATCTCGGGGGATTCAGGAGATCGCCTCCGGCACCCCGCCGGAGAGGGGAATCATCTCCCGGAGGTCTCTTCATCGCCATGATCGCCTCCGGATTGATGTGTGAGTAGTCCGCCCCTGGACTATGGGTTCATAGAAGTAGCTAGATGGTTGTCTTCTCCTCATTGTGCTATCGTGTTAGATCTTGTGAGCTGCCTATCATGATCAAGATCATCTATTTGTAATCCTACATGTTGCGTTTGTTGGGATCCGATGAATATTGAATACTATGTCAAGTTGATTATCAATCTATCATATATGTTATTTATGTTCTTGCATGCTCTCCGTTGCTGGTAGAGGCTCTGGCCAAGTTGATACTTGTGACTCCAAGAGGGAGTATTTATGCTCGATAGTGGGTTCATGCCTCCATTAAATCTGGGACAGTGATAGAAAGTTCTAAGGTTGTGGATGTGCTGTTGCCACTAGGGATAAAACATCGATGCTTTGTCTAAGGATATTTGTGTTGATTACATTACGCACCATACTTAATGCAATTGTCTGTTGTTTGCAACTTAATACTTGAAGGGGTTCGGATGATAACCTGAAAGTGGACTTTTTAGGCATAGATGCATGTTGGATAGCGGTCTATGTACTTTGTCGTAATGCCCCGATTGAATCTCATAGTACTCATCATGATATATGTATGTGCATTGTTATGCCTTCTTTATTTGTCAATTGCCCAACCGTAATTTGTTCACCCAACATCTCGTTTATCTTATGGGAGAGACACCACTAGTGATCTGTGGACCCCGGTCCTATTCTTTACATCCGAAATACAATCTACCGCAATTGTTCTTTACTGTTCTTCGCAAACAATCATCATCTTCCACACAATACGTTTAATCCTTTGTTTACGAGCAAGTCGGTGAGATTGACAACCTCATCTGTTACGTTGGGGTAAAGTTCCGTGATTGTGTTGTGCGAGTTCCACGTTGGCGTCGGAATCCCTGGTGTTGCGCCGCACTACACTCCGCCGCCATCAACCTTCAACGTGTTTCTTGACTCCTACTGGTTCGATTAAACCTTGGTTTCTTACTGAGGGAAACTTGCTGTTGTGCGCATCACACCTTCCTCTTGGGGTTCCCAACGGACGTGTCAACTACACGCATCAAGCAAATTTCTGGCGCCGTTGCCGGGGAACTGAAGAAAAGCTACACCACGGAAATTGCCAACTCCCATGGCAACAGTAAATTTCTGGCGCCGTTGCCGGGGAGATCAAGACACGCTGCAAGGGGAGTCTCCCACATCCAATCTCTTTACTTTGTTTTTGTCTTGCTTTACTTTACTTTATTTACTGCTTTGTTTGCTCTTATATCAAAAACACAAAAAAATTAGTTGTTAGTTTTACTTTATTTACTGTCTTGTTCTCCATATTGAAAACACACAAAAAAATTAGTTACTTGCATTTACTTTATTTTGCTTTATTTACTACTACTAAAATGAGTAATCCGGAAGTTGAAGTTCGTTCAATTATGCAACAAGGGGGAGAAAGTTTTAAAGATGCTTGGTATAGAATTAGTGATGCTCATCATAGGTGCATTAAGAAACACTCCACTATTATACTACTTAGGAACTTTTATGTTGGTATCTCTAGCTGGAATAGGTATGTTCTTGATACTCTTGCGGGAGGTAATTTCCTAGGCACTCCTGCTTTAGAAGCTAGTTGCATTATTGAGAGTCTAGTTGGAATACCACCTGTTAATGAAGCTAAAATTGAAATCTCTCTTGAAGATGTCATGAAAAAGTTGGAGGCCATAGAGAAAGATCTTCCAAGTATTGAGACTAAATTGGGAATATTACTTAATAGCACTGATAAACTTGATAAATCTCTAGGTGGAATTAATGAGAGAATTGCTGTTTTAGAAACTTGTGCTACTCATGATAATCGAACCCATAGGATTAGTGAACTTGAAGAAGCTATGGGAACCTTGGGTTCAACTTTTTCTTCTCTTAAGTTTAAGGAGAAAGCTTATGTGGGTAAGGAGCAGAAGTTTATGTATGTCTCTAAAGTGCCTAAGCCAAAAAAATATTATAGGCCTAAAATTGACAAAGCCCTTAGCACCACTACGGATGGGGGAGCATCTAAGATACCTATTGATGTTGACGCTTCATCTCTTGACAATACTTGATTCACACTTTCTGCGCCTAGCTGAAAGGCGTTAAAGAAAAGCGCTTATGGGAGATAACCCATTATTTTACTTCTGCACCTTTGTTTTATATTTGAGTCTTGGAAGTTATTACTACTGTAGCAACCTCTCCTTATCTTTATTTATTGCATTGTTGTGCCAAGTAAAGTCTTTGATAGTAAAGCCAGTACTAGATTTGGATTGCTGCGCAGGAACAGATTTCTTGCTGTCACGAATTTCGATATGCCTCTCTGTAGGTAACTCAGAAAACTCTGCCAATTTACGTGCGTGATCCTCAGATATGTACGCAACTTTCATTCAATTTGGGCATTTTCATCTCGAGCAAGTCTCGGTGGCACTTTAAAATTCGTCTTTACGAATTGTTCTGTTTTGACAGATTCCGCCTTTTATTTCGCATTGTCTCGTTTTGCTATGTTTGATGGATTTCTTGGTTCCATTAACTTTCGGTAGCTTTGTGCAATGTCCGGAAGTGTTAAGAATGATTATGTCACCTCTGAATATATGAATTATGCACCGACCCTCTAATGAGTTTGTTTCAAGTTTGGTGTGGAGGAAGTTTTCAAGGGTCAAGAGAGGAGGATGATACAATATGATCAAGAAGAGTGAAAAGTCAAAGCTTGGGGATGCCCCCGTGGTTCATCCCTGCATATTTTAAGAAGACTCAAGCGTCTAAGCTTGGGGATGCCCAAGGCATCCCTTCTTCATCGACAACTTATCAGGTCACCTCTAGTGAAACTATATTTTTATTCCGTCACATCTTATGTGCTTTACTTGGAGCGTCTGTTTGTTTTTATTTTTGTTTTTGTTTGAATAAATTCGGATCCTAGAATTCTTTGTTTGGGAGAGAGACACGCTCCGCTGTTTCGTATGAACAAATATGTTCTTAGCTTTATCTTTAATGTTCATTGCGAAAGTTGGACTATTTCATTCATTGTTATATGGTTGGAAACGGAAAATGCCGCATGTGGTAAATGGTATAATGTCTTGAATAATGTGATACTTGGCAATTGTTGTGCTCATATAGATCATGTTTAAGCTCTTGCATCATGTACCTTGTACCCATTAATGAAGAACTACATAGAGCTTGTTAAAATTTGGTTTGCATGATTGATCTCTAGAGTCTAGATATTTTCTGGTTGAGGTGTTTGAACAACAAGGAGACAATGTAAAATCTTATAATAGTTACAATATGTTCATATGTGAGCTTTGTTGCACCTTTTATACTTGAGTTTGCTTCAAACAACCTTGCTAGCCTAGCCTTGTATTGAGAGGAATTCTTCTCGTGCATCCAAATCCTTGAGCCAATAACCATGTCATTTGTGTCCACCATACCTACCTACTACATGGTATTTATCCGCCACTCCAAAGTACATTACTTGAGTGCTACCTTTAAAATTTCTATTCTTTGTCTTTGCAATATATAGCTCATGGGACAAATAGCTTAAAAACTATTGTGGTGAAGAATATGTACTTATGTGTCTTATTTCTTAATAAGTTGCTTGTTGAGCGGTAACCATGTTTCTGGGGACGCCATCAACTCTTTTACATTTGTTGAATATCATGTGAGTTGCTATGCATGTTCGTCTTGTCTGAAGTAAGGGAGATTTTCATGATCAAATGGTTTGAGTATGCATACTATTAGAGAAGAACATTGGGCCGCTAACTAAAGCCATGATTCATGGTGGAAGTTTTAGTTTGGACAATAATCCTCAATCTCTTATGAGAAAATTAATTGTTGTCGAATGCTTATGCATTAAAGAGGAGTTCATTATCTGTTGTCTATGTTATCCCGGTATGGATGTCTAAGTTGAGAATAATCAAAAGCGAGAAATCCAATGCGAGCTTTCTCCTTAGACCTTTGTACAGGCGGCATAGAGGTACCCCGTTGTGACACTTGGTTGAAACATATGCTATGCAATGATAATCCGTGTTAATCCAAGCTAATTAGGACAAGGTGCGAGCACTATTGGTATACTATGCATGAGGCTTGCAACTTATGAGATATCTTATACATAACACATATGCTTTATTACTACCGTTGACAAAATTGTTTCTTATTTTCAAAATGAAAAGCTCTAGCACAAATATTGTAATCAATGCTTCCCTCTGCGAAGGGCCTATCTTATACTTTATTGTTGAGTCAGTTTGCCTATTCTTTCTATCCCAGAAGCAAACACTTGTGTCAACCGTGCATTGATTCTTACATGTTTACCTATTGCACTTGTTATATTACTTTGTGTTGACAATTATCCATGAGATATATATGTTGAAGTTGAAAGCAACCGCTGAAACTTATATCTTCCTTTGTGTTGCTTCAATGCCTTTACTAAGAATCTATTGCTTTATGAGTAACTCTTATGCAAGTCTTATTGATGCTTGTCTTGAAAGTATTATTCATGAAAAGTCTTTGCTATATGATTCATTTGTTTACTCATTATCTTCATCATTGCTTCGAATCGCTGCATTCATCTCATATGCTTACAATAGTATGATCAAGATTATGATAGCATGTCACTTCAGAAATTATCTTTGTTATCGTTTACCTACTCGAGGGCGAGTAGGAACTAAGCTTGGGGATGCTTGATACGTCTCAAACGTATCTATAATTTCTTATGTTCCATGCTACTTTTATGATGATACTCACATGTTTTATACACATTATATGTCATTATTATGCATTTTCCGGCACTAACCTATTGACGAGATGTCGAAGAGCCGATTCTTTGTTTTCTGCTGCTTTTGGTTTCAGAAATCCTAGTAAGGAAATATTCTCGGAATTAGACGAAATCAACGCCCAGGGTCCTATTTTTCCACGAAGCTTCCAGAAGACCGGAGAGGAAACGAAGTGGGGCCACGAGGTGGCGACTGATACGTCTCCGACGTATCGATAATTTCTTATGTTCTATGCCATATTATTGATGATACCTACATGTTTTATGCACACTTTATGTCATATTTGTGCATTTTCTGGAACTAACCTATTAACAAGATGCCGAAGTGCCGGTTCTCGTTTTCTGCTGTTTTTGGTTTCGAAATCCTAGTAACGAAATATTCTCGGAATTGGACGAAACGAAGACCCGGGGGCCTATTTTTCCACGGAGCTTCCGGAAGACCGAAGAGCATACGAAGTGGGGCCACGAGGTGGCGACACCACATGGCGGCGCGGCCAAGGGGGCCGCGCCGCCCTATGGTGTGGGCCCTCGTCGGGCCCCGACTGCGCCCTTCCGCCTACTTAAAGCCTCCGTCGCGAAACCCACGATGCGAAAAACCACGATACGGAAAACCTTGCGAGACGCCGCCGATCCCATCTCGGGGGATTACGGAGATCTCCTCCGGCACCCTGCTGGAGAGGGGATTCATCTCCCGGAGGACTCTACACCGCCATGGTCACCTCCGGAGTGATGAGTGAGTAGTTCACCCCTGGACTATGGGTCCATAGCAGTAGCTAGATGGTTGTCTTCTCCTCATTGTGCTTCATTGTTGGATCTTGTGAGCTGCCTAACATGATCAAGATCATCTATCTCGTAATTCTATATGTTGTGTTTGTCGGGATCCGATGAATAGAGAATACCATGTCATGTTAATTATCAAGTTATTACATATGTGTTGTTTATGATCTTGCATGCTCTCCGTTACTAGTAGAGGCTGCGGCCAAGTTTTTGCTTTTATCTCCAAGAGGGAGTATTTATGCTCGATAGTGGGTTCATGCACGCATTGACACCTGGGACGATGACGAGAAAGTTCTAAGGTTGTGTTGTGCTTGTTGCCACTAGGGATAAAACATTGGCGCTATGTCCGAGGATGTAGTTGTTGATTACATTACGCACCATACTTAATGCAATTGTCCGTTGTTTGCAACTTAATACTCGGAGGGGTTCGGATGATAACTCGAAGGTGGACTTTTTAGGCATAGATGCGGTTGGATGGCGGTCTATGTACTTTGTCGTAATGCCCAATTAAATCTCACTATACTTATCATGTCATGTATGTGCATTGTTATGCCCTCTCTATTTGTCAATTGCCCGACTGTAATTTGTTCACCCAACATGCTTTTATCTTATGGGAGAGACACCTCTAGTGAACTGTGGACCCCGGTCCATTCTTTAATACTGATATACAAATCTGATGCAATACTTGTTTTTACTATTTTCTCTGCAAACAATCATCTTCCACACAATACGGTTAATCCTTTGTTACAGCAAGCCGGTGAGATTGACAACCTCACTCTGTTTCGTTGGGGCAAAGTACTTTGGTTGTGTTGTGCGGGTTCCACGTTGGCGCCGGAATCCCTGGTGTTGCGCCGCACTACATCCCGCCGCCATCAACCTTCAACGTGCTTCTTGGCTCCTCCTGGTTCGATAAACCTTGGTTTCTTTCCGAGGGAAAACTTGCTGCTGTGCGCATCATACCTTCCTCTTGGGGTTGCCCAACGAACGTGTGAAATACACGCCATCAAGCTCTTTTTACGGCGCCGTTGCCGGGGAGATCAAGACACGCTGCAAGGGGAGTCTCCACTTCTCAATCTCTTTACTTTGTTTTTGTCTTGCTTTATTTTATTTACTACTTTGTTTGCTGCACTTATATCAAAACACAAAAAAATTAGTTGCTAGCTTTACTTTATTTACTGTCTTGTTTGCTATATCAAAAACACAAAAAAATTAGTTTACTTGCATTTACTTTATCTAGTTTGCTTTATTTATTGTCTTGCACTCTATATTAAAAATACAAAAAAAAATATATTTAGTTACTTTTGTTACCATGTCTAGCTCTGAACCTGTTACTTCTTCGCCTGAAGAATTAGTCTTCACTTTTAAACAAGGGGATGAGGAGAGTTTTAAGGATGCTTGGTCTAGAATTTTTACTTCTTATCGTAAAACTGAACCTCAAATGACTCTAAGTTTGCTCCTTAGTAATTTTTATTTCGGTCTTATGGTTCGCTATAGATATGCTTTGGATACTTTAGTGGGAGGAGATTTCCTTCATTGCAATGGGGATCAAGCTTTTAATGCCATAAAGAAGTTGGTTGCATCACATGATTCAGCTAATAACTTTGATTCAGCCCTAACTAGCATATATAGTAGATTAAACAATCTCGAGATAAGTACATCTCGCTTGGATGATAACTATTGCCACGTTCGTAATCGTCTTGAACAAGTTTTAGTAAACTCTAAACTTTCATTGTGGGATCCTACTGTTAAAATTGTTATCGGTGATCGAACTCTTCATGCCTACTTGTGATATTATGTATGAATTTTGCCTTATGCTCGAAAGCATTTATAAATCTTTGAAACTTTGGGGAGTCGATGAAGGAGGAGAAGAAATAACTCTCATTGATAACTCTATTATAATTCCTAAGGGAATAGCCGCGGGTGTGCATACAACCATTCTTGGAAGAACAATATCCATTGATTATCTTGTTATTGAAACGGGAAAAATCATACTCGGGAGATCCCTGTTGAAACTATTGGGAGCGATCATTGATGTGGGAGAAGGCACTCTGAAATTCACCTCTATACCAGGGGGAAATCATATATTTCCTAAACCAAAGGGAAAGAAAAACAATAAGAAAGGTAAGGGTAAAGCCCAAGGTAAGGTTGACACACCATCTCTTGATAATACTTGATATACACTTTCTGCGCCTAGCCGAAAGGCGTTAAGAAAGCGCTTATGGGAGACAACCCATGTTTTTACTACAGTATTTTTGTTTTATATTTGTGTCTTGGAAGTTGTTTACTACTGTAGCAACCTCTCCTTATCTTAGTTTTATGTTTTGTTGTGCCAAGTAAAGTCTTTGATAGAAAAGTAAGTACTAGATTTGGATTACTTGCGCAATTCCAGATTTCTTTGCTGTCACGAATCTGGGTCTATCTCCCTGTAGGTAGCTCAGAAAATTAAGCCAATTTACGAGCATGATCCTCGGATATGTACGCAACTTTCATTCAATTTGAGCATTTTCGTTTGAGCAAGTCTGGTGGCCTAATAAAATCCATCTTTACGGACTGTTCTGTTTTGACAGATTCTGTCTTTTATTTTGCATTACCTCTTTTGCTATGTTGGATGAATTTCTTTTATCCATTAATGTCCAGTAGCTTTATGCAATGTCCAGAAGTGTTAAGAATGATTGTGTCACCTCTGAACATGTGAATTTTTATTATGCACTAACCCTCTAATGAGTTGTTTCGAGTTTGGTGTGGAGGAAGTTTTCAAGGATCAAGAGAGGAGTATGATGCAATATGATCAAGGAGAGTGAAAGCTCTAAGCTTGGGGATGCCCCGGTGGTTCACCCCTGCATATATTAAGAAGACTCAAGCGTCTAAGCTTGGGGATGCCCAAGGCATCCCCTTCTTCATCGACAACATTATCGAGTTCCTCCCCTGAAACTATATTTTTGTTCAGTCACATCTTATGCACTTTGCTTGGAGCGTCGGTTTGTTTTTGTTTTTGTTTTGTTTGAATAAAATGGATCCTAGCATTCACTTTGTGGGAGAGAGACACGCTCCGTCTGTAGCATATGGACAAGTATGTCCTTAGGCTCTACTCATAGTATTCATGGCGAAGTTTCTTCTTCGTTAAATTGTTATATGGTTGGAATTGGAAAATGCTACATGTAGTAATTCTAAAATGTCTTGGATAATTTGATACTTGGCAATTGTTGTGCTCATGTTTAAGCTCTTGCATCATATACTTTGCACCCATTAATGAAGAAACACTTAGAGCTTGCTAATTTGGTTTGCATATTTGGTTTCTCTAGAGTCTAGATAACATCTAGTATTGAGTTTTGAACAACAAGGAAGACGGTATGGAGTCTTATAATGTTTACCATATGTTTTTTATGTGAGTTTTGCTGTACCGTTCATCCTTGTGTTTGTTTCAAATAACCTTGCTAGCCTAAACCTTGTATCGAGAAGGAATACTTCTCATGCATCCAAAATACTTGAGCCAACCACTATGCCATTTGTGTCCACCATACCTACCTACTACATGGTATTTATCCGCCATTCCAAAGTAAATTGCTTGAGTGCTACCTTTAAAATTCCACCATTCACCTTTGCAATATATAGCTCATGGGACAAATAGCTTAAAAACTATTGTGGTATTGAATATGTACTTATGCACTTTATCTCTTATTAAGTTGCTTGTTGTGCGATAACCATGTTTACGGGGACGCCATCAACTATTCTTTGTTGAATATCATGTGAGTTGCTATGCATGTTCGTCTTGTCCGAAGTAAGAGAGATCTACCACCTTTATGGTTGGAGCATGCATATTGTTAGAGAAGAACATTGGGCCGCTAACTAAAGCCATGATTCATGGTGGAAGTTTCAGTTTTGGACACATATCCTCAATCTCATATGAGAATAATAATTGTTGCCACATGATTATGCATTAAAGAGGAGTCCATTATCTGTTGTCCATGTTGTCCCGGTATGGATGTCTAAGTTGAGAATAATCAAAAGCGAGAAATCCAAAATGCGAGCTTTCTCCTTAGACCTTTGTACAGGCGGCATGGAGGTACCCCATTGTGACACTTGGTTAAAACATGTGCATTGCAAAGATCCGGTAGTCCAAGTTAATTAGGACAAGGTGTGGGCACTATTAGTATACTATGCATGAGGCTTGCAACTTGTAAGATATAATGTACATAACTCATATGCTTTATTACTACCGTTGACAAAATTGTTTCATGTTTTCAAAATAAAAGCTCTAGCACAAATATAGCAATCGATGCTTTCCTCTTTGAAGGACCATTCTTTTTACTTTATGTTGAGTCAGTTCACCTATCTCTCTCCACCTCAAGAAGCAAACACTTGTGTGAACTGTGCATTGATTCCTACATACTTGCATATTGTACTTGTTATATTACTCTATGTTGACAATTATCCATGAGATATACATGTTACAAGTTGAAAGCAACCGCTGAAACTTAATCTTCCTTTGTGTTGCTTCAATACCTTTACTTTGATTTATTGCTTTATGAGTTAACTCTTATGCAAGACTTATTAATACTTGTCTTGAAGTACTATTCATGAAAAGTCTTTGCTTTATGATTCACTTGTTTACTCATGTCATTACCATTGTTTTGATCGCTGCATTCACTACATATGTTTACAAATAGTATGATCAAGGTTATGATGGCATATCACTTCAGAAATTATCTTTGTTATCGTTTTACCCGCTCGGGACGAGCGGAACTAAGCTTGGGGATGCTTGATACGTCTCCGACGTATCGATAATTTCTTATGTTCTATGCCATATTATTGATGATACCTACATGTTTTATGCACACTTTATGTCATATTCGTGCATTTTCCGGAACTAACCTATTAACAAGATGCCGAAGTGCCGGTTCTCGTTTTACTGCTGTTTTTGGTTTCGAAATCCTAGTAACGAAATATTCTCGGAATTGGACGAAACGAAGACCCGGGGCCTATTTTTCCACGGAGCTTCCGGAAGACCGAAGAGCATACGAAGTGGGGCCACGAGGTGGCGACACCACATGGCGGCGCGGCCAAGGGGGCCGCGCCGCCCTATGGTGTGGGCCCCTCGTCGGGCCCCGACTCCGCCCTTCCGCCTACTTAAAGCCTCCGTCGCGAAACCCCGATGCGAAAAACCACGATACGGAAAACCTTGCGAGACGCCGCCGCCGCCGATCCCATCTCGGGGGATTACGGAGATCTCCTCCGGCACCCTGCCGGAGAGGGGATTCATCTCCCGGAGGACTCTACACCGCCATGGTCGCCTCCGGAGTGATGAGTGAGTAGTTCACCCCTGGACTATGGGTCCATAGCGGTAGCTAGATGGTTGTCTTCTCCTCATTGTGCTTCATTGTTGGATCTTGTGAGCTGCCTAACATGATCAAGATCATCTATCTGTAATTCTATATGTTGTGTTTGTCGGGATCCGATGAATAGAGAATACCATGTCATGTTAATTATCAAGTTATTACATATGTGTTGTTTATGATCTTGCATGCTCTCCGTTACTAGTAGAGGCTCTGGCCAAGTTTTTGCTTTTAACTCCAAGAGGGAGTATTTATGCTCGATAGTGGGTTCATGCCCGCATTGACACACGGGACGAGTGACGGAAAGTTCTAAGGTTGTGTTGTCTTGTTGCCACTAGGGATAAAACATTGGCGCTATGTCCGAGGATGTAGTTGTTGATTACATTACGCACCATACTTAATGCAATTGTCCGTTGTTTGCAACTTAATACTTGGAGGGGTTCGGATGATAACTCGAAGGTGGACTTTTTAGGCATAGATGCGGTTGGATGGCGGTCTATGTACTTTGTCGTAATGCTCAATTAAATCTCACTATACTTATCATGTCATGTATGTGCATTGTTATGCCCTCTCTATTTGTCAATTGCCCGACTGTAATTTGTTCACCCAACATGCTTTTATCTTATGGGAGAGACACCTCTAGTGAACTGTGGACCCCGGTCCATTCTTTAATACTCGATATACAAATCTGCTTGCAATACTTGTTTTTACTATTTTCTCTCGCAAACAATCATCTTCCACACAATACGGTTAATCCTTTGTTACGGCAAGCCGGTGAGATTGACAACCTCACTTGTTTCGTTGGGGCAAAGTACTTTGGTTGTGTTGTGCGGGTTCCACGTTGGCGCCGGAATCCCTGGTGTTGCGACGCACTACATCCCGCCGCCATCAACCTTCAACGTGCTTCTTGGCTCCTCCTGGTTCGATAAACCTTGGTTTCTTTCTGAGGGAAAACTTGCTGCTGTGCGCATCATACCTTCCTCTTGGGTTGCCCAACGAACGTGTGAAATACACGCCATCAGCGACACACCAGGGCGGTGCGGCCCAAGCCCTGGCCACGCCGGCCTGTTGTGTGGGAGTCTCGTGACTCTCCCGACTCTGCCCTGCCGCCTACTTAAAGCCTTCGTCGCGAAACCCCTAGTACCGAGAGCCACGATACGGAAAACCTTACAGAGACGCCGCCGCCGCCAATCCCATCTCGGGGGATTCAGGAGATCACCTCCGGCACCCTGCCGGAGAGGGGAATCATCTCCGGAGGTCTCTTCATCGCCATGATCGCCTCCGGATCAATGTGTGAGTAGTCCACCCCTGGACTATGGGTCCATAGCAGTAGCTAGATGGTTGTCTTCTCCTCATTGTGCTATCATGTTAGATCTTGTGAGCTGCCTATCATGATCAAGATCATCTATTTGTAATCCTACATGTTGCGTTTGTTGGGATCCGATGAATATTGAATACTATGTCAAGTTGATTATCAATCTATCATATATGTTATTTATGTTCTTGCATGCTCTCCGTTGCTTGGTAGAGGCTCTGGCCAAGTTGATACTTGTGACTCCAAGAGTGAGTATTTATGCTCGATAGTGGGTTCATGCCTCCATTAAATGCGGGACGATGACAGAAAGTTCTAAGGTTGTGGATGTGCTGTTGCCAGTAGGGATAAAACATCGATGCTTTGTCTAAGGATATTTGTGTTGATTACATTACTCACCATACTTAATGCAATTGTCTGTTGTTTGCAACTTAATACTGGAAGGGGTTAGGATGATAACTGATGCGTGCAGTCGACACGTCCGTTGGGAACCCCAAGAGGAAGGTGTGATGCGTACAGTAGCAAGTTTTCCCTCAGAAAGAAACCAAGGTTTATCGAACCAGGAGGAGCCAAGAAGCACGTTGAAGGTTGATGCGGAGGAGTGTAGTGCGGCGCAACACCGGGGATTCCGGCGCCAACGTGGAACCTGCACAACACAATCACGAGAACTTTGTCCCAACGTAACGGCGAGGTTGTCAATCTCACCGGCTTGCTGTAAACAAAGGATTAGATGTATAGTGTGGATGATGATGTTTGTTTGCGAAGAACGAGTAAAGAACAATTGCGGTAGATTGTATTTCGGATGTAAAGAATAGGACCGGGGTCCACGGATCACTAGTGGTGTCTCTCCCATAAGATAAACAGATGTTGGGTGAACAAATTACGGTTGGGCAATTGACAAATAAAGAAGGCATAACAATGCACATACATATATCATGATGAGTACTATGAGATTTAATCGGGGCATTACGACAAAGTACATAGACCGCTATCCAAGCATGCATCTATGCCTAAAAAGTCCACTTTCGAGTTATCATCCGAACCCCTCCAAGTATTAAGTTGTAAACAACATACAATTGCATTAAGTATGGTGCGTAATGTAATCAACACAAATATCCTTAGACAAAGCATCGATGTTTTATCCCTAGTGGCAACAAGACATTTACAACCTTAGAACTTTCGTCACTCGTCCCAGATTTAATGGAGGCATGAACCCACTATCGAGCATAAATACTCCCTCTTGGAGTCACAAGTATCAACTTGGCCGAGCCTCTACTAGCAACGGAGAGCATGCAAGAACATAAATAACATATATGATAGATTGATAATCAACTTGACATAGTATTCAATATTCATCGGATCCCAACAAACACAACATGTAGGATTACAAATAGATGATCTTGATCATGATAGACAGCTCACAAGATCTAACATGATAGCACAATGAGGAGAAGACAACCATCTAGCTACTGCTATGGACCCATAGTCCAGGGGTGAACTACTCACACATCGATCCGGAGGCGATCATGGCGATGAAGAGACCTCCGGGAGATGATTCCCCTCTCCGGCGAGGTGCGGAGGTGATCTCTGAATCCCCGAGATGGGATTGCGGCGGCGGCATCTCCGGAAGGTTTTCCGTATCGTGGCTCTCGGTGCTCGGGGGTTTCGCGACGGAGGCTTTAAGTAGGCGGAAGGGCGGAGTCGGGAGAGTCACGGGGGGCCCACACGCTAGGGCCGCGCGGGCCCCCCTTAGGCCGCACCGCCCTAGTGTGGCGGCGCCCCGTGGCCCCACTTCGTCTCCCCTCCGGTCTTGTGGAAGCTTCGTGTAAAAATAGGCCCCTGGGGGTTGATTTCGTCCAATTCCGAGAATATTTCCTTACTAGGATTTCTGAAACCAAAAACAGCAGAAAACAGCAACTGGCTCTTCGGCATCTCGTCAATAGGTTAGTGCCGGAAAATGCATAATAATGACATATAATGTGTATAAAACATGTGAGTATCATCAATAAAGTAGCATGGAACATAAGAAATTATAGATACGTTTGGGACGTATCAAGCATCCCCAAGCTTAGTTCCTACTCGCCCTCGAGTAGGTAAACGATAACAAAGATAATTTCCGAAGTGACATGCTATCATAATCTTGATCATACTATTGTAAAGCATATGAGATGAATGCAGCGATTCGAAGCAATGATGAAGATAATGAGTAAACTAATGAATCATATAGCAAAGACTTTTCATGAATAATACTTTCAAGACAAGAATCAATAAGACTTGCATAAGAGTTACTCATAAAGCAATAAATTCGAAGTAAAGGCATTGAAGCAACATAAAGGAAGATAAAAGTTTCAGCGGTTGCTTTCAACTTCAACATATATATCTCATGGATAATTGTCAACACAAAGCAATATAACAAGTGCAATAGGTAAACATGTAAGAATCAATGCACGCAGTTGATACAAGTGTTTGCTTCTAAGATAGAAAGAATAGGCAAACTGACTCAACAATAAAGTAAAAGAAAGGCCCTTCGCAGAGGGAATCATTGATTACTATATTTGTGCTAGAGCTTTTCATTTTGAAAACAAGAAACAATTTTGTCAACGGTAGTAATAAAGCATATGAGTTATGTATAAGACATCTTATAAGTTGCAAGCCTCATGCATAGTATACTAATAGTGCTCGCACCTTGTCCTAATTAGCTTGGGTTAACACGGATTATCATTGCATAGCATATGTTTCAACCAAGTGTCACAAAGGGGTACCTCTATGCCGCTCGTACAAAGGTCTAAGGAGAAAGCTCGCATTGGATTTCTCGCTTTTGATTATTCTCAACTTAGACATCCATACGGGACAACATAGACAACGAGATAATGGACTCCTCTTTAATGCATAAGCATTCAACAACAGTTAATATTCTCATAAGAGATTGAGGATTAATTGTCCAAACTGAAACTTCCACCATGAATCATGGCTTTAGTTAGCGGCCCAATGTTATTCTCTAGCAGTATGCATACTCAAACCATTTGATTGTGAGAGCCGCCCTTACGTCAGACAAGACGAACATGCATAGCAACCCACATGATATTCAACAAAGGTAAAAGAGTTGATGGCGTCCCCAGAAACATGGTTACCGCTCAACAAGCAACTTATTAAGAAATAAGACACATAAGTACATATATTCTTCACCACGATAGTTTTTAAGCTATTTGTCCCATGAGCTATATATTGCAAAGGCAAAGAATAAAATTTTTAAAGGTAGCACTCAAGTAATGTACTTTGGAATGGCGGAGAAATATCATGTGGTAGGTAGGTATGGTGGACACAAATGGCATGTTTATTGGCTCAAGGATTTGGATGCACGAGAAGAATTCCTCTCAATACAAGGCTAGGCTAGCAAGGTTGTTTGAAGCAAACTCAAGTATAAAAGGTGCAGCAAAGCTCACATATGAACATATTGTAACTATTATAAGACTTTACATTGTCTCCTTGTTGTTCAAACACCTCAACCTGAAATATCTAGACTCTAGAGATC
>NC_061510.1:86142087-86309928 GCF_022539505.1 Lolium rigidum
CATAATCGGATCTTCCTACTCACGATTGGGCCTCGCGCTCGCGTACGGTGATCGTAAGCCGATCCTAGACAGGGCCTAAAAACCAACACGAGGTTGATCCCCGGAACATCCTTTCTAGGGCTAGCGAACTTCACCCTACACGCCGCTGGATCCTCCAACCCTTTGTAGGGCCTAACTATTGCGGATATTAAACTAATCCTTGCGAGCAAGGAGCAACCGTAACGGATCGGATCTACTAAACAATGATCAAGCGGGGTGCCGCCCCTACACCTAAGATAGGTGTAAGGGCGGCTAGACATGCAAGGGTCGCACTACGATAGCATATTATACGAAGAACAATGCTAACCCTAACATATCTAAGATAACTACGTTGCTCGCCATCAAAAAGGCTTCGACACGAGCAACGCATGAACAACGTGATAGGCATTACGCTGCCTAGATCGCAAGATGCGATCTAGGAAGCATGGTGCTTACCGGTAGAAACCCTCGAGACGAAGGAGTTGGCGATGCGCCGAGATTTGTTTGTGTTGAACGTTGGTTGTTGTTTATTCCATAAACCCTAGATACATATTTATAGTCCAGGGGACTTTCTAATGTGGGCGTGCACTAAACCGTGCACGGGTAAGATTCTAACTTCTAGACTAAGATGCGATCTAATATGTTACAGATACACGGGCAATTTAGCCCAACTTGGTATAAAAGGCCGATTCACGTATTTCTTCCATGTATATATCTTCAAGTCCATCTTGATCGCGGCCCACCTCTGACTCGGTCAAATTCTGGTGATAACACATGCCCCCCTGGTTTTGGAAATGACATTTCCAAAATCATTATGCCTTTCTTTCATCGGGTCATGTCGTGGCAGGACTGTTGCAGTATCCGTTATCATGATGCCTTGCCCCTTCCGCTTCCACGCGGTCTGCGAAATTTCTCTGCCGGGCACCACTTCCTCGGAAACTGCTGTGGCATTGAATTTCCACTATATCCCCTTTAATTTAACCGCCCCGCACAGTTTATTCCCGCATCTTCTTCGCATTAGCACTCCGCAAGCCCTCCTGCGCCACCATGTCCTCTTCCTCCTCTGCCTCATCGGATCTTTCCACCCAGTCCTCTTCGTCTCGCGAGCCGACGCCGGAGCCGAACCCGGCGGAGGTCCACGCAGCCAACACCCGCCGCGCCATTGAGGCCGGGGAGGAGTCTAGCCATGACTTCTCCATCTGGTCGGAGGACGACAAGTCCCTGACCGACGGGGAAAGCGACCTCCGCTTCCTTGCCGATGGGAAAACGGAGGAGGAGAGCGACGACGATCGCTTCTCCTGTGACTTCACCTCTCCCGAGGAGGAGGAGAAGGAGGAGGAGGAGGACGACACCTCCTCCGACGAGCCTCCGGCCAAGCGGTTCTGCCCTTGGCCGGGGAACCTCAGCGACTTCGACAGTGATGACGACGACGCTGACGAAGAGGACGAGGACAATGAGGGCCCGGCCGGCGGCCATTGGAGCGACGACGAGCCCGCTGGGAGCAGCGCCGACAGCGGCGACGACGGCGACGACGAGGGCAGCGACGGCCCATAGATAGGACATCTAGTATAGGACCAGTAGCAGTAGATGGGGCCGTGTATCCCCTAGTACTTCCTTTTGAGAGCAATCAACTCTTTATGTAACAAATCTATCAATGAAGAACTTTCCCCAATCTGATTTTGCCGATTTCCTTTGAGCTTATTTTAGCCGATTTCCTCTCATACTGATCTTGCCGATTTGTCCCCTCTGCTAATGCGTAATGAGCCGATAGCAACGCATCGGCCACTTCAAATACACCCTTCAACTCCTCCACCGATGATTTCAAGATCTGATGGACAATGTGAAGTCCTCAAGAGAGCCCTTAAATTTCTCCCACTAGATTCTGCGATCCTCTTCTGTGAGCACTCATCAGTCTGTGAAGAAGGTTGTACCGGAAGATCAGCCGATGACATCTCAATCGGCTCTTAACAGAATATCTACCAGGTCTGCTGCCCCCCGAGCCTTACTCAAGGCGAGACTGTCAGGTTCAGGCATCAGAATCGACTCAAGGTGGCTGAAGAAGCCCTCAATGCCTAGATCCCACAGCAGAACTTGACTTGATGAAGATCCTGCGTACTGCGTAAATATACTAGAGTCGATGGCTGTGCATCGGCTTTGCTTAAATTTTTTTGAATTTTACGGACGATTTATGTGTCGGCCCACATACTTCGATACCCATCATCGGAGGATATCTTGAACTGCTGGGTATCAGCAAGACACTTCTACTGCATATCCTCGTGTTTTGTCCCTGTAGGTGCCCCCGAGTCGATTCTGCCAGGTAACTGCTGAAATCGGCTCTATGATTAGCCAAGGCACTCTATGTGAACGTCGGCTCTGTTAGGACCATTGTGCGATTCCTCCAGCTCATCAGCCGACGTAAATCCATCGCCTATTAGTTTGGCGTTGAACCAAGGCAGGACGGATGGTGAGGATAATTTTGGCCGATTGCTGGAACCGGCCTCCACGTTGCTTGCTCGATGAAGGTTTTGTAATGTTCCTCCATAAATTTTTTGGGGCCGATCACAAGGATCAGCCTCGCCACACTTGCTCATTGTTTTGCTCCGGCTACTCGGTCAGGCCGGTGGATAAAACCAGCCCAATCTCTGACTTTATCATGTTGGTGCGCTTGCTGTCGTCCACCTTGAGTGCATCGTGTAGTCGCGGAGCACTAAGCTTCGTTGGAAGGACAAGCACCATGTTTGTGCCAGCCGATGTCTCATCATCGGCTTTCCTTTGCTTGGGGCGCCACTCTTTTCTCTGTGGACGACCCTCTTCATCCAGGGTTCGCTGAACTTTCGCAGCCAGATCAGGTCGTGCCTTCCTTAGCGTATGCAAGTATAACCTTTCGGCTTCCTCCAGGCCGCGCAATCGCTGAACCCTGCGCTTTTGGGAACGGCTGAGTCCATCGGGGCACCACCTTGGCCGGTGGTACCTGTCTTCTTCTTCTCCCTCGTTTTCGGAATCCTCGAGATCTTCCAACCGAGGTGACTCAGCGCGTTTGCTTTGTGGCGGGAGAGGCCCTAGGCGCTTGAACACAGACACGTTGGTTGCCTTCTTCTTCTTCTGGTTGCATTCTGGGCAATTGCCGATTGTAGGCAATCGGCTCATTCCTGAATCCCAGCAGTGTCTGAAGAAAGGGCAGTCCCAGTGCCTGTCCACGTCGTCTCGCTCCCTTGACTTCTCCTCGGCACGGCGCTCGTGCTCCTCCTCATCGCGATCGTGCCGACGATGTCTTCTGGCTTCCCTAGCCAGACGATCTCTTCCATCATCCTCGCCGGATCGTCGGCGTTGGTCATGCTGACTCACATAGTTGTTGAGGAGGTGATCAGAGAGAGGTCGCTGATATCTTATGTTCTTCACTTCTCCCTCTGTGACGTAGCGCTTGCCATCTTGGCGGAGCCGATCGCTTGGAGCGGCTTCCTCCGAGTCTTTGCTATGAGAGCAGCTGCCCTCATCTTCGTCCTTACCAGAGTGGTGCCCAGGTCCCACCATGTTGATGTTGCACGAGAAATCGGGCTGGCACCCTCCATGGTAAGTGTACTCCACCATGTTAACGGCGGGGAAGGGGTGTGTGTCGACCTTCATGGCGTACTGGTTGAAAATTAACCGTCCATTCTCTATCGCCATTTGGATCTGCTGCCGCCACACCCTGCAGTCGTTGGTGGTGTGGGTGAACGTGTTATGCCACTTGCAGTATGGCTTTCCATTCAGCTCCTGCACCGTGGGGATCTTGTGGCCTTCGGGTACCTTTATATGCTTCTTCGTGAGTAAGAGATCAAAAATCTGCTCAGTTTTGGTCACGTCGAAGTCGAACCCTTTTGGAGGGCCTTGTGGCTTCACCCATTTGCAGGACACGGGGCCTGCCGCTCGAGTCCATTCAGCCACTGCTACCTCTCGATCTCCCGCGGCACCTTCATCCTCGTCTGCCTCAACCAGGGTCACCACACGCTTGAATTTGTCCTGGTAAACATCCGGGTGGCGCTGTTCATATGCCGACGACTTACGCACCATGTGCGCCAATGAAGGGTAGTACCGCTTGGGAGGCCACGTCCTTGATCGCTGATGAGAGACCCACCACCGCCAACTCGACTGCTTCTTTTTCACTTACGTGAACCGAAAAGCATCGGTTCCTAATGGTCCTGAAGCGCTGGATGTATTCTGACACTGTTTCCCCGCGCTTCTGTCGTACTTGTGCTAGATCGGCAATGCCAGCCTCGAAAGCCTCTGAGTGATATTGCTGATGGAACTGCTCTTCTAATTGCTTCCAAATCCGAATGGAGTTCGGTGGCAGCGATGTGTACCATCCGAAAGCCGATCCTGTGAGGGACTGTGCGAAGAACCTCACACGCAGCTCGTCTGACGCTGAGATCGTGCCCAGCTGTGCCAAATATCGGCTCACATGCTCGGTGGAGCTAGAACCATCTGATCCACTAAACTTTGTGAAGTCCGGGAGCCGATATTTGGGTGGCAGCGGAATCAATTCGTACTCGTTGGGGTACGGCTTGGTATAGCCGATTGCCCTCCTTTTCGGCATCATGCCGAACTGGTCTTTTAGGATCGTACAAATCTCATCCGCAGTGATGGCCGAAGGCGATGGGCCCTGAAGATTCGCAGGGGTGGCATACTTGGCCAGCCATGCTTGCTTTTCGAGTTCTGAGCCAACTGCAGGAGCTGGGCTCGGAGGTTCGTCGGAGTGGCGTACTTAGCTAGCCACGTTTGCTTCTCAAGATGCTGCTCCCGACGTTCCTCCTCGCTGTTCCGGAGGCCCTCGCTGTCGCAGCCTGGTTCGAGAGTGCCCAGGTGCTGCCGTCTGGCATGTATGCGCACGCGTATCCGTGCGGGATCTCCTTGGGCGCCTCAGGTAGGAATTGGCAGTCACTAGGATCACCGCCAATTTTGTAGATGACGTATGCCGATGAGTTCGGCACTTCCGGTGCTGCCCATGCGAACGGCAGCGGTGGATGGGACTGGAGTGGCATCTCTCCCGTGAAAGTCCCCAGAGCTGGTCCCGACGGAGAATACCGGTGGCTCATGATTTCCTGGACCACGCGCAGAGCGACACGCTCCAAGGTGTTCACCGAGGCTTTCGAGTGGCGGTGCGGCGAATGAGCCACCATGTAGTTGATCTCCCGACGCAGCGACCCGGTGCGTTCTTCTGACGGAGCGGATAGGTCCACTCCATCGAGTGCGCCTTCGGGTGAGAACCCCTTCCACCTGACGCCATGGGAGCGGGTTACGTGGAAAGAGCCGATGAGGTCGGCTTCGAGGGTTGCCTTGATCTCGTCATGTTTCTTCTTGAGCTCATCAGGCAGATCCTCGTACTTGACCGGAGTGCTTTCCGCCATCTCGGATGTAGATGGCGATGTGGTGGATGTTGAAGATGGTCCCACCCGGCGTGCCAGAATGTGTTGACGTCAGAAACCCACCGGCGGGCAGCGACGGGCAACACAGTAGAGCCGGGAACAACTAGGGCTGCGGCTGGCCCCAGTCCCTCAGAGCGACGGCCCGCAAAGCCTCCTGGTCACACATCCGATGCTATCGCAAGGGCGTGCCACCGACCTATACCCGGTCGGGGAAGGTGTTGGATGATGCCTCGCTTAGTTTCTGCAGGGGCACACACGTAAACATTAAATACGAGCCTCGATCGGCTCTCGGGTTATCCCGTGAATCGGCTCAAAGAGCCGATCCACCCATGATTCGAACAAGGTGTCCGAATATATGGTGGTCCCGCTTGATCAAGATAAAGCTGATGAGATCTACGACGATTTAGGGTTTTCACCGCATAATCGGATCTTCCTACTCACGATTGGGCCTCGCGCTCGCGTACGGTGATCGTAAGCCGATCCTAGACAGGGCCTAAAAACCAACACGAGGTTGATCCCCGGAACATCCTTTCTAGGGCTAGCGAACTTCACCCTACACGCCGCTGGATCCTCCAACCCTTTGTAGGGCCTAACTATTGCGGATATTAAACTAATCCTTGCAGAGCAAGGAGCAACCGTAACGGATCGGATCTACTAAACAATGATCAAGCGGGGTGCCGCCCCTACACCTAAGATAGGTGTAAGGGCGGCTAGACATGCAAGGGTCGCACTACGATAGCATATTATACGAAGAACAATGCTAACCCTAACATATCTAAGATAACTACGTTGCTCGCCATCAAAAAGGCTTCAGCACGAGCAACGCATGAACAACGTGATAGGCATTACGCTGCCTAGATCACAAGATGCGATCTAGGCAGCATGGTGCTTACCGGTAGAAACCCTCGAGACGAAGGAGTTGGCGATGCGCCGAGATTTGTTTGTGTTGAACGTTGGTTGTTGTTTATTCCATAAACCCTAGATACATATTTATAGTCCAGGGGACTTTCTAAGGTGGGCGTGCACTAAACCGTGCACGGGTAAGATTCTAACTTCTAGACTAAGATGCGATCTAATATGTTACAGATACACGGGCAATTTAGCCCAACTTGGTATAAAAGGCCGATTCACGTATTTCTTCCATGTATATATCTTCAAGTCCATCTTGATCGCGGCCCACCTCTGACTCGGTCAAATTCTGGTGATAACACCACCCCTTGCCTTTATAGACGCCTCCTCCCACTATCTCTGTCACTCTCACTCGCCTACGCAACGCCGCCTCTCTCACATCCCATCATCTTCTCCAAAGCAAAAAACCCTCTCCCTCTCCTCTGCCGGCGAGATGGACAAGGAGAATGCCAATCCCATCGTCCACGGCGCCGTCGGCTCCAAGCGCGACGCCTCCCTCTTCGACACCGTCCCCTCAACGAACGTCGCCGCCGCCTCCGCCGGTGCATCGGAGGCTGCTGCCGCCGGTCGCGGCCAGATCCCGCCGGGATGGGACCCCTACGAGCCGGTGTCGTACGTCCCGCCCCCGAACCGCTACGACACCTCCATAGAGGACCCATGGAACGAGGTAACTACGGTTTGCTTCCTTTTTTGTTCCCCATTCCTTTTTGAACCCTATTTGTGCTGGTGTAGATGGATCTGTGGATGGATGAGTATTGGGCTAATATTTGCGCCGATTTTATTCCATTTTGCTTTGATCCCTCCTTGATTTCATTTAAGATTTGGGGTTCGGCCGTTCGGTTAATTTATGCAAGTAATAATGGGATCTCAATCGGTTAATTTATGCAAGTAATCATAGGATCTCAATCAGTTATTTTATGCACGAATCAAAAGATATCAACCGTTTAATTTGCAAATAATCCGGAATGTGTTCAAGTTCAGATCTGAAATCTGTTTCTTTGCCTATGATGAATCGGTGGGCACAGATTTTTACGGGGAGGGTTCAGCGAACCATTTCTGTGTACAAATCTGTTGTGCATGAGCTTTGGTTCGCTTACACCGTCCCTGCAGACATATAATCGTGTCCACTCTAACTGAGGCTGCCTCTGTTTTTCCTAACTTTGTTATCATGCACATTTGCAACTCATTCACTAATAAATTCCCGTTTGATATGGATCAGCTATCTGGCAGCGACGTCGGCAGTGACGACGAGGACCATGACGTCAAGACTCGCCAGGTGCTGCGGAGGCTGCAGGTCGGCCAGTACGTCTCCTACCTCAACGTCGCCAAGGGTGTCTACAGGTGCCCCTTCTGCACTAGGAGGCTCGGCGGCACTGACTTCAACCGCGTCCTCACGCATGCCGAGAACATCGGCCACACCAACCCCAAGGCTCGGTGCGTCGGTGAACCCCAACTCCTTCCGCGCCAAGCACTTGGCGCTCGGCATGCACCTCCGCAGCATCCGAGCGGGTGGAGATCTCCGGCGGGCGCATGCCTCCGCTCAAGCCCAAGGCTCCCAAGGGGAGCAATAAGTGGAGGCAGAGGCAGATGGGGTAGGCGGAGTCCTGGACGTGTGCTGCTGCTGGCTCCTCCATTTTGTTGTTGGGATCCCTTTGTTGTTAGCTAGGGATCCCTCGTTGTTATGTTGTTAGTATGATGGTATTGTACTGCTGTGAAGAACCTCGAACCCTACTATGTTTGGATGCTGAATGCAGCTTATTATCTATATTATCTATCCCTATTCTACTATATGACCTTGTGAATTTATCGTACATTCCCTGTAGATTTGCTTCTAGATTTAACTACATACATATGGACTAGATGGAGTACTAGATTGGGCTCCCTACTAGATTTGCTGCCATATTGGGCAAACAACGAGGGCCAAAAGGCACAAATAATAATTGAAGAAAGACGAAATGCAAGCTTCTCTAGATTTGATACTAATTAGGTGAAAAAAGGCAGAGAGAAGGAGGCAGAAAAGGTACTGTTAAAAGGGAAATGCCAATGACCGAGAGAGACAAAACCCAGCTCCTGCTCACGTGCAACCAAACTCTATCTCGTCCTGTCCCACGCGGTCCCTTTCTACCAGCCCCACGTGACGCGGGCCCACACAACGCGGCCCCACACGTCAGCACGGAGCGGTCAACTTAACGGGAATCCTGCCGTCTGAGCTGCCTTCTGCGGGTTTCAAACAAGCACTTGGGGAAAACTGAGGAAAAACTAAGGAGCTGGGGAAAACTGAGCACAACTAAGGAACTGAGGGCACGAAAATAGAAATCCCAAGAAAGAATCGGAAGGATAGAGTTCTTTGATCTCTTCAAGTCCCAAAACATGAAAATCCAAACGAGTAAGCAAAAGGGTGTTTTTGCGGGAAAGAGCATCCGCCACAACATTGTCCTTGCCCTTCTTGTATTTGATTACATATGGGAAGGACTCAATGAACTCGACCCATTTTGCATGTCGTTTGTTCAAGTTGTGTTGGCTTTTCAAATATTTCAAGGACTCATGGTCAGAATGAATGATAAACTCTTTTGGCCAAAGGTAGTGTTGCCAAACTTCAAGAACACGAACCAAAGCATAGAGCTCATTGTCATATATAGGGTAGTTGAGGCGTGCGCCATCCAACTTCTCACTATAATATGCCACGGGTTTGCCCTCTTGCATAAGAACGCCACCAATACCGAGTCCACTTGCATCACACTCAATCTCAAAAGTTTTTGCAAAATTTGGAAGGACAAGAAGGGAGCTTCGGTAAGGCGTTTCTTCAACTCATCAAAAGCATTTTGTTGGGCCTTGCCCCCAAACAAAACGGAACATTCTTCTTGGTAAGTTCATTCAAAGGGCAAGCAATGGTGCTAAAATCTTTCACAAAGCGACGGTAGAAACCGGCAAGTCCATGAAAACTTCGGACTTGACCAACATTTGTAGGAGTAGGCCAATTGTGGATGGCCTCCACCTTGGAAGAATCAACTTCAATCCCATTAGCGGAAACCACAAAGCCAAGGAAAACCAATTTGTTTTGAGCAAATGTGCATTTAGGGAGGTTGGTGATACGTCTCCGACGTATCGATAATTTCTTATGTTCCATGCCACATTATTGATGATATCAACATGTTTTATGCATACTTTATGTCATATTTATGCATTTTCCGGCACTAACCTATTAACGAGATGCCGAAGAGCCAGTTGCTATTTTCTGCTGTTTTTGGTTTCAGAAATCCTAGTAAGGAAATATTCTCGGAATTGGACGAAATCAATGCCCAGGATCTTATTTTTCCACGGAGCTTCCAGAAGACCGGGGATGATACGAAGTGGGGCGACGAGGCGGCCAGACGCTAGGGCGGCGTGGCCCAGGCCCTGGCCGCACCGGCCTAGTGTGTGGGCCCCTCGCATCGCCCCTTGACCTACCTCTCCGACTATAAGAAGCCTTCGTCGATAATAGTTCCAGTATCGAGAGCCACGATACGGCAAACCTTCCAGAGACGCCGCCGCCGCCAATCCCATCTCGGGGGATTCAGGAGATCGCCTCCGGCACCCTGCCGGAGAGGGGAATCATCTCCCGGAGGACTCTTCACCGCCATGGTCGCCTCCGGAGTGATGAGTGAGTAGTTCACCCCTGGACTATGGGTCCATAGCGGTAGCTAGATGGTCGTCTTCTCCTAATTGTGCTTCATTGTCGGGTCTTGTGAGCTGCCTAACATGATCAAGATCATCTATCCGTAATGCTATATGTTGTGTTTGTTGGGATCCAATGGATAGAGAATACTATGCTATGTTGATTATCAATCTATTATCTATGTGTTGTTTATGATCTTGCATGCTCTCCGTTATTAGTAGAGGCTCTAGCCAAGTTTTTGCTAGTAACTCCAAGAGGGAGTATTTATGCTCGATAGTGGGTTCATGCCTCCATTAAATCTGGGATAGTGACAGAAAGTTCTAAGGTTGTGGATGTGCTGTTGCCACTAGGGATAAAACATCGATGCTATGTCCAAGGATGTAGTTGTTGATTACATTACGCACCATACTTAATGCAATTGTCTGTTGTTTACAACTTAATACTGGAAGGGGTTCGGATGATAACCTGAAGGTGGACTTTTTAGGCATAGATGCATGCTCGATAGCGGTCTATGTACTTTGTCGTAATGCCCAATTAAATCTCACTATACTCATCATATCATGTATGTGCATGGTCATGCCCTCTTTATTTGTCAATTGCCCAACTGTAATTTGTTCACCCAACATGCTTATTCTTATCGGAGAGACACCTCTAGTGAACTGTGGACCCCGGTCCATTCTTTTAATCGAATACAATCTATCGCAATACTCGTTCTACTCGTTTTCTCGCAAACAATCATCATCCACACTATACATCTAATCCTTTGTTACAGCAAGCCGGTGAGATTGACAACCTCACTGTTACGTTGGGACAAAGTACTTTGGTTGTGTTGTGCAGGTTCCACGTTGGCGCCGGAATCCCTGGTGTTGCGCCGCACTACATTTCTCCGCCATCAACCTTCAACGTGCTTCTTGGCTCCTACTGGTTCAATAAACCTTGGTTTCTTACTGAGGGAAAACTTGCCGCTGTACGCATCACACCTTCCTCTTGGGGTTCCCAACGGTCGCGTGGTGTACGCGTATCAAGACTGTTTTCTGGCGCCGTTGCCGGGGAGATCAAGACACGCTGCAAGGGGAGTCTCCACTTACAATCTCTTTACTTTGTTTTTGTCTTGCTTTACTTTTATTTACTACTTTGTTTGCTGCACTAAATCAAAATACAAAAAAATTAGTTGCTAGTTTTACTTTACTTGCTATCTTGTTTGCCATATTAAAAACACAAAAAAAATTAGTTACTTGCATCTACTTATTTCATCATGTTTCCTCTTAATTTTACTGTAAAAGATATACCGGTGGGACAAGGGTCTATAATTGGAAGAGATAATATAGAAGAATTTTTCACCCATGTTAGTATGCACGAAGATCAAAGATATACCTCTGGCAAAAGCTGTCCCTACTTATGAAGATGCCTCTGTTTGTTTGGTACGCATGATGGAAGCTGGATTTATTAGTCTGAACCACATGATACAACACATGTTTCTTACACTTTCTGATATGGAGAGGGGAGAAAAGAGAGATTTTGTTTTAAAAGTCCTAGTGCGAGAATTTGAGGATATAGCCAAAGAAGCTAGAAAAGTTTTTAGTAAGCATGAGAGGCTTGGTATGATCACCGATTTTAAAAGAACACTTGAAAAGATGGATATGGATAGAATTAAGTACACTAATAATGTTAATGATGGTGGGGAGATTAAAGCACCAATACCTTGTAAGCTCCTAGCAATGCATGAAGCTCTAGATGATAATTATGCTTGGCTTGTTCCTAAAAATTTGTTTGATGAGAGTAGCAAGCCCAAGACTAATGAGAAGGGAGCCGCTGAAACTTATGTATCTAAAATACAATGCATGGTTGAGAATACTCCAAACCCCGCTGTAGATGCATCATCTCTTGATAATACTTGATATACACTTTCTGCGCCTAGCTGAAAGGCGTTAAAGAAAAGCGCTTATGGGAGACAACCCATGTTTTTACTACTGCATTTTTTTTATATTTGAGTCTTGGAAGTTGTTACTACTGTATCAACCTCTCCTTATCTTAATTTTGTTGCATTGTTGTGCCAAGTAAAGTCATTGATAGTAAGGTTCATACTAGATTTGGATTACTGCGCAGAAACAGATTTCTTTGCTGTCACGAATCTGGGCCTAATTCTCTGTAGGTAACTCAGAAAATTATGCCAATTTACGTGAGTGATCCAAAGATATGTACGCAACTTTCATTCAATTTGAGCATTTTCATTTGAGCAAGTCTGGTGCCTCTTAGAAATTCGTCTTTACGAGCTGTTCTGTTTTGACAGATTCTGCCTTTTATTTCGCATTGCCTGTTTTGCTATGCTTGATGGATTTTTCGATTCCATTAATTTTCAGTAGCTTTGTGCAATGTCCAGAAGTGTTAAGAATGATTATGTCACCTTTTAACATGTGAATTTTGATTATGCACTAACCCTCTAATGAGTTGTTTTGAGTTTGGTGTGGAGGAAGTTTTCAAGAATCAAGAGAGGGAGATGATACAATATGATCAAGAAGAGTGAAAGCTCTAAGCTTGGGGATGCCCCGGTGGTTCACCCCTGCATATTTCAAGAAGACTCAAGCGTCTAAGCTTGGGGATGCCCAAGGCATCCCCTTCTTCATCGACAACATTATCATGTTCCTCTAGTGAAACTATATTTTTATTCCATCACATCTTATGTACTTTGCTTGGAGCGTCGGTTTGTTTTTGTTTTTGTTTTGTTTGAATAAAATGGATCCTAGCATTCATTGTGTGGGAGAGAGACACGCTCCGCTGTTGCATATGGACAAATATGTCCTTAGGCTTTACTCATAGTATTCATGGCGAAGGTTGAATCTTCTTCGTTAAATTGTTATATGGTTGGAAACGGGAAATGCTACATGTAGTAATTTGAAAAATGTCTTGGATAATTTGATACTTGGCAATTGTTGTGCTCATGTTTAAGCTCTTGCATCATATACTTTGCACCTATTAATGAAGAAATACATAGAGCTTGCTAAAATTTGGTTTGCATAATTGGTCTCTCTAAGGTCTAGATAATTTCTAGTAAGAGTTTGAACAACAAGGAAGACGGTGTAGAGTCTTATAATGTTTACAATATGTCTTTTATGTGAGTTTTGCTGTACCGCTTCATACTTGTGTTTGTTTCAAATAACCTTGCTAGCCTAAACCTTGTATCGAGAGGGAATACTTCTCATGCATCCAAAATCCTTGAGCCAACCACAATGCCATTTGTGTCCACCATACCTACCTACTACATGGTATTTCTCCGCCATTCCAAAGTAAATTGCTTGAGTGCTAACTTAAAAATTTCCATTCTTCACCTCTGCAATATAGAGCTCATGGGACAAATAGCCTAAAAACTATTGTGGTATTGAATATGTACTTATGCACTTTATCTCTTGTTAAGTTGCTTGTTGTGCGATAACCATGTTCCTGGGGACGCCATCAACTACTCTTTGTTGAATATCATGTGAGTTGCTATGCATGTCCGTCTTGTCTGAAGTAAGGGAGATTTACCATGAGTTGAATGGTTTGAGCATGCATACTGTTAGAGAAGAACATTGGGCCGCTAACTAAAGCCATGATCCATGGTGGAAGTTTCAGTTTTGGACAAATATCCTCAATCTCATATGAGAAAATTAATAATTGTTGAATGCTTATGCATAAAAGAGGAGTCCATAATCTGTTGTCTATGTTGTCCCGGTATGGATGTCTAAGTTGAGAATAATCAAAAGCGAGAAATCCAATGCGAGCTTTCTCCTTAGACCTTTCTACAGGCGGCATAGAGGTACCCCTTTGTGACACTTGGTTAAAACATATGTATTGCGATGATAATCCAGGTAATCCGAGCTAATTAGGACAAGGTGCGGGCACTATTAGTATACTATGCATGAGGCTTGCAACTTGTAGGATATAATTTACATAACACATATGTTTTATTACTACCGTTGACAAAATTGTTTCTTGTTTTCAAAACCAAAGCTCTAGCACAAATATAGCAATCAATGCTTCCTCTCGCGAAGGGCCTTTCTTTTACTTTCATGTTGAGTCAGTTCACCTATTTCTCTCCATCTCAAGAAGCAAACACTTGTGTGAACTGTGCATTGATTCCTACATACTTGCATATTGCACTTGTTATCTTATTTTACATTGACAATATCCATGAGATATACATGTTATAAGTTGAAAGCAACCGCTGAAACTTAATCTTCCTTTGTGTTGCTTCAATACCTTTACTTTGAATTATTGCTTTATGAGTTAACTCTTATGCAAGACTTATTGATGCTTATCTTGAAAGTACTATTCATGAAAAGTCTTTGCTATATGATTCATTTGTTTACTCATGTCATTACCATTGTTTTGATCGCTGCATTCATTACATGTGCTTACAATAGTATGATCAAGATTATGATGGCATGTCACTCCAAAAATTATCTTTGTTATCGTTTACCTACTCGGGATGAGCAGGAACTAAGCTTGGGGATGCTGATACGTCTCCGACGTATCGATAATTTCTTATGTTCCATGCCACATTATTGATGATATCTACATGTTTTATGCATACTTTATGTCATATTTATGCATTTTCCGGCACTAACCTATTAACGAGATGCCGAAGAGCCAGTTATTGTTTTCTGTTGTTTTTGGTTTCAGAAATCCTAGTAAGGAAATATTCTCGGAATCGGACGAAATCAACGCCCAGGATCTTATTTTTCCACGGAGCTTCCAGAAGACCGGGGATGATACGAAGTGGGGCGACGAGGCGGCCAGACGCTAGGGCGGCGCGGCCCAGGCCCTGGCCGCGCCGGCCTAGTGTGTGGGCCCCTCGCGTCGCCCCTTGACCTACCTCTCCGACTATAAGAAGCCTTCGTCGATAATAGTTCCAGTACCGAGAGCCACGATACGGAAAACCTTCCAGAGACGCCGCCGCCGCCAATCCCATCTCGGGGGATTCAGGAGATCGCCTCCGGCACCCTGCCGGAGAGGGGAATCATCTCCCGGAGGACTCTTCACTGCCATGGTCGCCTCCGGAGTGATGAGTGAGTAGTTCACCCCTGGACTATGGGTCCATAGAAGTAGCTAGATGGTCGTCTTCTCCTAATTGTGCTTCATTGTCGGGTCTTGTGAGCTGCCTAACATGATCAAGATCATCTATCTGTAATGCTATATGTTGTGTTTGTTGGGATCCGATGGATAGAGAATACTATGCTATGTTGATTATCAATCTATTATCTATGTGTTGTTTATGATCTTGCATGCTCTCCGTTATTAGTAGAGGCTCTGCCAAGTTTTTGCTAGTAACTCCAAGAGGGAGTATTTATGCTCGATAGTGGGTTCATGCCTCCATTAAATCCGGGACGAGTGACGTAAAGTTCTAAGGTTGTGGATGTGCTTGTTGCCACTAGGGATAAAACATCGATGCTATGTCCAAGGATGTAGTTGTTGATTACATTACGCACCATACTTAATGCAATTGTCTCGTTGTTTACAACTTAATACCGGAAGGGGTTCGGATGATAACCTCGAAGGTGGACTTTTTAGGCATAGATGCATGTTGGATAGCGGTCTATGTACTTTGTCGTAATGCCCAATTAAATCTCACTATACTCATCATATCATGTATGTGCGTGGTCATGCCCTCTTTATTTGTCAATTGCCCAACTGTAATTTGTTCACCCAACATGCTTATTCTTATCGGAGAGACACCTCTAGTGAACTATGGACCCCGGTCCATTCTTTTAATCGAATACAATCTACTGCAATACTCGTTCTACTGTTTTCTGCAAACAATCATCATCCACACTATACATCTAATCCTTTGTTACAGCAAGCCGGTGAGATTGACAACCTCACTGTTACGTTGGGACAAAGTACTTTGGTTGTGTTGTGTAGGTTCCACGTTGGCGCCGGAATCCCTGGTGTTGCGCCGCACTACATTTCGCCGCCATCAACCTTCAACGTGCTTCTTGGCTCCTATTGGTTTGATAAACCTTGGTTTCTTACTGAGGGAAAACTTGCCGCTGTACGCTTCACACCTTCCTCTTGGGGTTCCCAACGGTCACGTGCTGTACGCGTATCAGTTGGCATAAAGCTTCTCAAGACGCAAGATGCATAAGACCTCTCTCACATGTTGCACATGGTCCTCGAGATTTTTGCTATAAATGAGAATATCATCAAAATAGACAACCACACTCTTGCCAATGAGAGGACGCATAATGTGATTCATAAGACGCATAAAAGTGGATGGAGCATTGGAGAGACCAAAAGGCATAACGAGCCATTCATAGAGACCGAGCTTGGTCTTGCCCTTTTCCATTCATCACCAATGGCCATGCGAATTTGGTGGTAGCCACTACGCAAATCGACTTTAGAGAAAATCGTGGCACCACTTAATTCATCAAGCATGTCATCTAAACGCGGAATGGGATGGCGGTAACGGACGGTAATGGCATTGATGGGGCGACAATCCATACACATCCGTTGCATCTCATCCGGTTTAGGTACAAGAATCACGGGAACCGCACAAGGGCTAAGGCTTTCGCGGACATACCCTTTGGCGAGGAGATCTTGTATTTGTCGTTGGATCTCCTTTGTGTCTTCGGGGTTGGTGCGGTAGGCGGCACGGTTTGGAAGCGGAGCGCCGGGTATGAGGTCGATGTGGTGTTCTATGCCTCGAAGTGGTGGTAGTCCATGAGGGAGCTCGTCGGGGAAGACGTCTTGAAACTCCTTCAAAAGAGACAACAAAGACGAAGGAATGTTGGTTAAGTCGTTAGTCGCCGACGATGGTCCCTTGCATATGAGCATGTAGTGCAATATGGTGGATGGGTTCTCTTGGACCTCTCTACACTCATTCTTGGTGGCTAGTAGGACACTCTTTGTCTCACTCATATATGTCTTGTGGCGCTCACTATCTTTTTGGTGGGTCGCTCCCTCTCCTCTCACCTCACTATGGTGGGTGCGGAGTTGAGCCCTCGCTAAAGCCTTCGCATTAACCGCGATGATTTGGCTAGGAGTCATCGGGCGCAACTCGAACTTCTTGTCCTTGACCTTGAAGGTGTATGTGTTGGAGAGTCCATCATGTATATCCTTCTTGTCAAATTGCCAAGGGCGGCCAAGCAACATGTGGCACACCGTCATGGGTACCACGTCACACTCAATAGTATCCTCATAAGGTCCAATCTTGAAGGTGACGGTGACGGTATGTTGTATCTTGACGTTGCCCTTGTCACTCAACCATTGGATATGGTAAGGGTGAGGATGCTTGCGGAGAGTGAGGTTGAGCTTCTCACACAACTCGGTGCTTGCAAGGTTATGGCAACCTCCACCATCGATGATGACCTTGATCGACTTGCCACCAATACCGGCACGGGTTTGGAAGATGTTGCACCGTTGGTCTTCCATAGCTTGAGGTTGAGTTGTTAGCACCCTTGTGACCACAAGTGAGGGACTTGGGTCATGCTCACATAAGAGAGGGTCTTCTCCACTTTCTTCCTCATAAGCTTCTTCATTGGCCGCGGAGGCTTGCACAAGGGCTTCGTATTCATCTTCACTTAGCGTCTTGATATCACCATTCTCCATAGTGATCATGACCTTGGTATTCTTGCACTCAAACGATTTGTGGCCTTGGGTGCCACACTTGAAGCAAGTGACACTAGAGGGTCCCGTAGATGCCTTAGAGGAGGCGGTGGAGGACACCGTTTGCTTCATGCGACTTTGGGTAGTCGTTTGCTTGGATGGTGTAGAGGACACGGCGGGCTTGACACTTGGTGGAGGAGTCGATGTAGCAAGCTTGGAGGCGAAGTATGTCTTGGACTTGGAGTACTTGATGTCCTCAATCACTTGGCGCTCGGCCTTCGATGCTTGGTGGACCAACTCAACCATGATGGAGTATGGTTGGAACTCCACAATCCTCTTGATGGGGTAGTTGAGGCCATTGAAGAAACGAGCAATGGTTTGGCTCTCGGATTCTTGGATGTTGGCTCACATCATAGTGAGCTCCATCTCCTTGAAGAACTCCTCAACGGTCTTTGTGCCTTGCTTCAACTTTTGGAGCTTGTTGAAGAGGTCGGTCATGTAGTGCGTTGGGACAAAGCGAGCATGCATCTCTTCCTTCATCTCTTCCCAAGTGTCAATAGGAGGTTCACCCTTTTCTTCCCGTAGAGTAAGGACTTGCTCCCACCAAGTGTTGGCATAATCCTCAAACTCAAGAGACGCCATAGCTACTTTCTTGGCACCGGAGTAGTTGTGGATGCGGAATATCTTGTCAACCTTGAGTGCCCATGAGAGGTAGGCCTCGGCATCCTCTTCACCCTTGAACTTTGGCATGGTGAACTTGAGCCTTCCAAACATGTTTTCTTCATCCTCCAAGTTTCTTCGGCGAGGACAGATGCCTTCATCTCTTGCGGCTTGAGGTGGGATAGAGGTCTTCCATGGCCAACGATAGCATTGGGTTGGCGTTGAGGGTGGACACTAGCTTCACTTGGTTCACGGTGATGATGTTGTTGAAGATCTTGTCGAGGTTGTTGACGAGGCTCATTGTTGGCCCTCTCATCTTGATCATGTTGTGGCTCTCCTCTTCCACGTTGGTCATGGCGAGGGTGATGCCGAAGATCTCGCCGAGGTTGATCTTAAAGACCTTGGTCTTGGGGTTGGTCGTCACGCCCATGGTGGGTGATACGCGTACAGCACGCGTCCGTTGGGAACCCCAAGAAGAAGGTGTGATGCGTACAGCGGCAAGTTTTCCCTCAGTATGAAACCAAGGTTTAATCGAACCAGTAGGAGCCAAGAAGCACGTTGAAGGTTGATGGCGGCGAGATGTAGTGCGGCGCAACACCAGGGATTCCGGCGCCAACGTGGAACCCGCACAACACAAACCAAGTACTTTGCCCCAACGAAACAACGAGGTTGTCAATCTCACCGGCTTGCCGTAACAAAGGATTAGATGTATAGTGTGGATGATGATTGTTTGCGTAGAAAACAGTAGAACAAGTATTGCAAGAGATTGTATTTCAAGTATAGAGAATTGGACCGGGTCCACAGCTCACTAGAGGTGTCTCTCCCATAAGATAAACAAGCATGTTGGGTGAACAAATTACAGCTTGGGCAATTGACAAATAAAGAGGGCATGACCATGCACATACATATTATGATGAGTATTGTGAGATTTAATTGGGCATTACGACAAAGTACATAGACCGCTATCCAAACATGCATCTATGCCTAAAAAGTCCACCTTCAGAGTTATCATCCGAACCCCTCCAAGTATTAAGTTGCTAACAATGTACAATTGCATTAAGTATTGCGCGTAATGTAATCGATAACTACATCCTCGAACATAGCACCAATGTTTTATCCCTAGTGGCAACAAGACATCCATAATCTTAGAGATTTCGTCACTTCCCTGCATTCACGGAGACATGAACCCACTATCGAGCATAAATACTCCCTCTTGGAGTTACAAGCATCTACTTGGCCGCAGCATCTACTAGTAACGGAGAGCATGCAAGATCATAAACAACACATAGACATAATTTGATAATCAACATAACATAGTATTCTCTATTCATCGGATCCCAACAAACGCAACATATAGAATTACAGATAGATGATCTTGATCATGTTCGGCAGCTCACAAGACCCGACAATTAAGCACAATGAGGAGAAGACAACCATATAGCTACTGCTATGGACCCATAGTCCAGGGGTAGACTACTCACACATCACTCCGGAGGCGACCATGGCGGCGTAGAGTCCTCCGGGAGATGATTCCCCTCTCCGGCAGGGTGCCGGAGGCGATCTCCCGAATCCCCCGAGATGGGATTGGCGGCGGTGGCGTCTCTGGAAGGTTTTCCGTATCGTGGCTCTCGGTACTGGGGGTTTCGCGATGGAGGCTATTTGTAGGCGGAAGGGCAGGTCAAGGGGCGTCACGAGGGGCCCACACTACAGGCCGGCGCGGCCAGGGCTTGGGCCGCACCGCCCTGTAGTCTGGCCGCCTCGTGGCCCCACTTCGTCTCCTCTTCGGTCTTCTCGAAGCTTCGTGGCAAAATAGGACCCTGGGCATTGATTTCGTCCAATTCCGAGAATATTTCTTTACTAGGATTTCTGAAACCAAAAACAGCAGAAAACAGCAACTGGCACTTCGGCATCTTGTTAATAGGTTAGTTCCAGAAAATGCACGAATATGACATAAAGTGTGCATAAAACATGTAGATATCATCAATAATGTGGCATGGAACATAAGAAATTATCGATACGTCGGAGACGTATCAACATCCCCAAGCTTAGTTCTCTGCTCGTCCCGAGCAGGTAAACGATAAACAAAGATAATTTCCGGAGTGACATGCCATCATAACCTTGATCATACTATTTGTAAAGCATATGTAGTGAATGCAGCGATCAAAACAATGTATATGACATGAGTAAACAAGTGAATCATATAGCAAAGACTTTTCATGAATAGTACTTCAAGACAAGCATCAATAAGTCTTGCATAAGAGTTAACTCATAAAGCAATAATTCATAGTAGAAGCATTGAAGCAACACAAAGGAAGATTAAGTTTCAGCGGTTGCTTTCAACTTGTAACATGTATATCTCATGGATATTGTCAACATAGAGTAATATAATAAGTGCAATATGCAAGTATGTAGGAATCAATGCACAGTTCACACAAGTGTTTGCTTCTTGAGATGGAGAGAGATAGGTGAACTGACTCAACAATAAAAGTAAAAGAATGGTCCTTCAAAGAGGAAAGCATCGATTGCTATATTTGTGCTAGAGCTTTGATTTTGAAAACAAGAAACAATTTTGTCAACGGTAGTAATAAAGCATATGTATCATGTAAATTATATCTTACAAGTTGCAAGCCTCATGCATAGTATACTAATAGTGCCCGCACCTTGTCCTAATTAGCTTGGACTACCGGGATCATCGCAATGCACATGTTTTAACCAAGTGTCACAAAGGGGTACCTCTATGCCGCCTGTACAAAGGTCTAAGGAGAAAGCTCGCATCGGATTTCTCGCTATTGATTATTCTCAACTTAGACATCCATACCGGGACAACATAGACAACAGATAATGGACTCCTCTTTTATGCATAAGCATTTAACAACAATTAATTTTCTCATATGAGATTGAGGATATTGTCCAAAACTGAAACTTCCACCATGGATCATGGCTTTAGTTAGCGGCCCAATGTTCTTCTCTAACAATATGCATGCTCTAACCATAAGGTGCTAGATCGCTCTTACTTCAGACAAGACGAACATGCATAGCAACTCACATGAAATTCAACAAAGAGTAGTTGATGGCGTCCCCAGTGAACATGGTTATCGCACAACGAGCAACTTAATAAGAGATAAAGTGCATAAGTACATATTCAATACCACAATAGTTTTTAAGCTATTTGTCCCATGAGCTATATATTGTAAAGGTGAAGAATGGAAATTTAAAGGTAGCACTCAAGCAATTTACTTTGGAATGGCGGAGAAATACCATGTAGTAGGTAGGTATGGTGGACACAAATGGCATAGTGGTTGGCTCAAGTATTTTGGATGCATGAGAGGTATTCCCTCTCGATACAAGGTTTAGGCAAGCAAGGCTATTTGAAACAAACACAAGGATGAACCAGTGCAGCAAAACTCACATAAATGACATATTGTAAACATTATAAGACTCTACACCGTCTTCCTTGTTGTTCAAACTCAATACTAGAAATTATCTAGACCTTAGAGAGACCAAATATGCAAACCAAATTTTAGCATGCTCTATGTATTTCTTCATTAATGGGTGCAAAGTATATGATGCAAGAGCTTAAACATGAGCACAACAATTGCCAAGTATCACATTATCCAAGACATTATAGCAATTACTACATGTATCATTTTCCAATTCCAACCATATAACAATTTAACGAAGAAGAAACTTCGCCATGAATATTATGAGTAGAGCCTAAGGACATACTTGTCCATATGCTACAGCGGAGCGTGTCTCTCTCCCACAAAGTGAATGCTAGGATCCATTTTATTCAAACAAAACAAAAACAAAAACAAACCGACGCTCCAAGAAAAGCACATAAGATGTGATGGAATAAAAATATAGTTTCAGGGGAGGAACCTGATAATATTGTCGATGAAGAAGGGGATGCCCAAGGCATCCCCAAGCTTAGACACTTGAGTCTTCTTGATATATGCAGGGGTGAACCACCGGGGCATCCCCAAGCTTAGAGCTTTCACTCTCCTTGATCATGTTGTATCATCTCCCTCTCTTGATCCTTGAAAACTTCCTCCACACCAAACTTAGAACAACTCATTAGAGGGTTAGTGCACAATCAAAATATACATGTTCATAGGTGACATAATCATTCTTAACACTTCTGTACATTGCACAAAGCTACTGAAAGTCAATGGAATCAAAATATCCATCGAACATAACAAAACAGGCAATGCGAAATAAAAGGCAGAATCTGTCAAAACAGAACAGTTCGTATTGACAAATTTTATCGAGGCACCAGACTTGATCAAATGAAAATTCTCAAATTGAATGAAAGCTGCGTACATATCTGAGGATCACTCACGTAAATTGGCATAATTTTCTGAGTTACCTACAGAGAATTTTGCCTAGATTCGTGACAGCAAAGAAATCTGTTTCTGCACAGTAATCCAAATCTAATATGAACTTTACTATCAACGACTTTACTTGGCACAATAAAACACTAAACTAAGATAAGGAGAGGTTGCTACAGTAGTAAACAACTTCCAAGACACAAAATAAAAACAAAGTACTGTAGTAAAAACACATGGGTTGTCTCCCATAAGCGCTTTTCAGCTAGGCGCAGAAAGTGTGTATCAAGTATTATCGAAGGATGGTGCATCTACAGCGGGGTGTGAAGTTTTCTCAGCCATGCATAGTATATTGGATACATAAGTTTTAGCATCTCCCTTTTCATTAGTCTTGGGCTTGCTACTCTCATCAAACAAATTTTCAGGAACAAGCCAAGCATAGTTATTTTCTAGTGCTTCATGCATTGCCAGGAGCTTACATGGTATTGGTGCTTTGATCTCCCCACCATCATTAATATTATTAGTGTACTTTATTCTATCCATATCCATCTTTTCAAGGAGACTAACAAAATTGGTATAAGAACCAAGCATATCATATTTAGCAAAGACCTTTCTAGCCTCCCTTGCTATACCACCAAATTCTCTAAGAAGGGTTTCTAAAACAAAATCTTTCTTTTCCCCTTCTTCCGTATCACCGAGTGTAAGAAACATGTGTTGGATTATAGGATTGAGATTAACAAATTTAGTTTCCATCATACGGACTAAAGCAGCAGCGGCAATTTCATAAGTAGGAGCAAGGTCTACCAAGTGTCTATCTTCAAAATCATCAATGGTACTAACATGGTTGAAAAATTCTTCTATATTATTTCTCCCAATTATAGACCCGCGCCCTACCGGCATGTTTTTTACGGTAAAATTAAAGGGAAACATAATGAAATAAGTAAAGTAACTGCAAGTAACTAATTTTTTTGTGTTTTTGATATAGCAAACAAGATAGCAAATAAAGTAAAACTAGCAACTAATTTTTTTTGTATTTTGATTTAGTGCAGCAAACAAAGTAGTAAATAAAACTAAGCAAGACAAAAACAAAGTAAAGAGATTGCGATGTGGAGACTCCCCTTGCAGCGTGTCTTGATCTCCCCGGCAACGGCGCCAGAAAAAGTGCTTGATACGCGTACAGCACGCGTCCGTCGGGAACCCCAAGAGGAAGGTGTGATGCGTACAAGTGGCAAGTTTTCCCTCGCATGAAACCAAGGTTTAATCGAACCAGTAGGGAGCCAAGAAGCACGTTGAAGGTTGATGGCGGCGAGATGTAGTGCGGCGCAACACCAGGGATTCCGGCGCCAACGTGGAACCCGCACAACACAAACCAAGTACTTTGCCCCAACGAAACAGCGAGGTTGTCAATTTCACCGGCTTGCTGTAACAAAGGATTAGATGTATAGTGTGGATGTTGATTGTTTGCAGAAAACAATAGAACAAGTATTGCAAGTAGATTGTATTTCAAGTATAGAGAATTGGACCGGGGTCCACAGCTCACTAGAGGTGTCTCTCCCATAAGATAAACATCATGTTGGGTGAACAAATTACAGTTGGGCAATTGACAAATAAAGAGGGCATGACCATGCACATACATATTATGATGAGTATTGTGAGATTTAATTGGGCATTACGACAAAGTACATAGACCGCTATCCAGCATGCATCTATGCCTAAAAAGTCCACCTTCAGGTTATCATCCGAACCCCCTCCAGCATTAAGTTGCTAACAACAGACAATTGCATTAAGTATTGCGCGTAATGTAATCAGTAACTACATCCTCGAACATAGCACCAATGTTTTATCCCTAGTGGCAACAGCACATCCATAATCTTAGAGATTTCTGTCACTTCCCCGCATTCACGGAGACATGAACCCACTATCGAGCATAAATACTCCCTCTTGGAGTTACAAGCATCTACTTGGCCAGAGCATCTACTAGTAACGAAGAGCATGCAAGATCATAAACAACACATAGACATAATTTGATAATCAACATAACATAGTATTCTCTATTCATCGGATCCCAACAAACGCAACATATAGAATTACAGATAGATGATCTTGATCATGTTCGGCAGCTCACAAGACCCGACAATTAAGCACAATGAGGAGAAGACAACCATCTAGCTACTGCTATGGACCCATAGTCCAGGGGTAGACTACTCACACATCACTCCGGAGGCGACCATGGCGGCGTAGAGTCCTCCGGGAGATGATTCCCCTCTCCGGCAGGGTGCCGGAGGCGATCTCCTGAATCCCCCGAGATGGGATTGGCGGCGGCGGCATCTCTGGAAGGTTTTCCGTATCGTGGCTCTCGGTACTGGGGGTTTCGCGACGGAGGCTATTTGTAGGCGGAAGGGCAGGTCAAGGGGCGTCACGAGGGGCCCACACTACAGGCCGGCGCGGCCAGGGCTTGGGCCGCGCCGCCCTGTAGTCTGGCCGCCTCGTGGCCCCACTTCGTCTCCTCTTCGGTCTTCTGGAAGCTTCGTGGCAAAATAGGACCCTGGGCGTTGATTTCGTCCAATTCCGAGAATATTTCTTTACTAGGATTTCTGAAACCAAAAACAGCAGAAAACAAGCAATCGGCACTTCGGCATCTTGTTAATAGGTTAGTTCCAGAAAATGCACGAATATGACATAAAGTGTGCATAAAACATGTAGATATCATCAATAATGTGGCATGGAACATAAGAAATTATCGATACGTCGGAGACGTATCAGTGGGCATGGCGATCCGCTTGGTGACGATCTTGTTGGAGGACTTGATCTTGTGGAGGACGTTCATGTGGACGAGCATGGCGATGGATTTCTCCTCGCCTAGAGTTGGAGCGAGAGTCTTCATGACGAGCATGTGGGCGATGAGGTTGATACGCGTACAGCACGTGACCGTTGGGAACCCCAAGAGGAAGGTGTGATGCGTACAGCGGCAAGTTTTCCCTCAGTAAGAAACCAAGGTTTATCGAACCAATAGGAGCCAAGAAGCACGTTGAAGGTTGATGGCGGCGAGATGTAGTGCGGCGCAACACCAGGGATTCCGGCGCGTGGAACCCGCACAACACAACCAAAGTACTTTGCCCCAACGAAACATTGAGGTTGTCAATCTCACCGGCTTGCTGTAACAAAGGATTAGATGTATAGTGTGGATGATGATTGTTTGCAGAAAACAGTAGAACAAGTATTGTAGTAGATTGTATTCGATGTTAAAGAATGGACCGGGGTCCACAGTTCACTAGAGGTGTCTCTCCCATAAGATAAATAGCATGTTGGGTGAACAAATTACAGTTGGGCAATTGACAAATAGAGAGGGCATGACAATGCACATACATGATATGATGAGTATTGTGAGATTTAATTGGGCATTACGACAAAGTACATAGACCGCTATCCAAGCATGCATCTATGCCTAAAAAGTCCACCTTCAGAGTTATCATCCGAACCCCTTCCAGCATTAAGTTGTAAACAACGTACAATTGCATTAAGTATGGTGCGTAATGTAATCAATAACTACATCCTCGGACATAGCATCAATGTTTTATCCCTAGTGGCAACATGCACATCCACAACCTTAGAACTTTCTCGTCACTGTCCTGCATTTAATGGAGGCATGAACCCACTATCGAGCATAAATACTCCCTCTTGGAGTTAAGAGTAAAAACTTGGCCGTAGCCTCTACTAATAACGGAGAGCATGCAAGATCATAAACAACACATAGGTAATAGATTGATAATCAACATAACATAGTATTCTCTATCCATCGGATCCCAACAAACAAAACATATAGCATTACATATAGATGATCTTGATCATGTTAGGCAGCTCACAAGACCCGACAATGAAGCATAATTAGGAGAAGACGACCATCTAGCTACTGCTATGGACCCATAGTCCAGGGGTGAACTACTCACTCATCACTCCGGAGGAGACCATGGCGGTGAAGAGTCCTCCGGGAGATGATTCCCCACTCCGGCAGGGTGCCGGAGGCGATCTCCTGAATCCCCCGAGATGGGATTGGTGGCGGCAGCGTCTCTGGAAGGTTTTCCGTATCGTGGCTCTCGGTACTGGGGGTTTCGCGACGAAGGCTATAAGTAGGCGAAGGAGATAGGTCAGGGGCGACACGAGGGGCCCACACACTAGGCCGGCGCGGCCAGGGCTTGGGCCGCGCCGCCCTAGCGTCTGGCCACCTCGTGGCCCCACTTCGTATCATCTTCGGTCTTCTGGAAGCTTCGTGTGAAAATAGGCCCCTGGGCGTTGATTTCGTCCAATTCCGAGAATATTTCCTTACTAGGATTTCTGAAACCAAAAACAGCAGAAAAACGAAGAATCGGCTCTTCGGCATCTCGTTAATAGGTTAGTGTCGGAAAATGTATAAATATGACATAAAGTATGCATAAAACATGTAGATATCATCAATAATGTGGCATGGAACATAAGAAATTATCGATACGTCGGAGACGTATCAGCATCCCCAAACTTAGTTTCTGTTCGTCCCGAGCAGGTAAACGATAACAAAGATAATTTCTGGAGTGACATGCCATCATAACCTTGATCATACTATTGTAAACATATGTAATGAATGCAGCGATCAAAACAATGGTAATGCAATGAGTAAACAACTGAATCATAAAGCAAAGACTTTTCATGAATAGTACTTTCAAGACAAGCATCAATAAATCTTGCATAAGAGTTAACTCATAAAGCAATAATTCAAAGTAAAGGTATTGAAGCAACTCAAAGGAAGATTAAGTTTCAGCGGTTGCTTTCAACTTGTAACATGTATATCTCATGTATAGTTGTCAATCCAAAGTAATATAACAAGTGCAATATGCAAGTATGTAGGAATCAATGCACAGTTCACACAAGTGTTTGCTTCTTGAGGTGGAGAGAAATAGGTGAACTGACTCAACAATAAAAGTAGAAGAAAGGCCCTTCACAGGGAAGCATTGATTGCTATATTTGTGCTAGAGCTTTGATTTTGAAAACAAGAAACAATTTTGTCAACGGTAGTAATAAAGCATATGTGTTATGTAAATTATATCCTACAAGTTGCAAGCCTCATGCATAGTATACTAATAGTGCCCGCACCTTGTCCTAATTAGCTCGGATTACTCGGATTATCATTGCAATGCATATGTTTTAACCAAGTGTCACAAAGGGGTACCTCTATGCCGCCTCGTACAAAGGTCTAAGGAGAAAGCTCGCATCGGATTTCTCGCTATTGATTATTCTCAACTTAGACATCCATACAGGGACAACATAGACAACAGATAATGGACTCCTCTTTTATGCATAAGCATTCAACAACAATTAATTTTCTCATATTTGTCCAAAACTGAAGCTTCCACCATGGATCATGGCTTTAGTTAGCGGCCCAATGTTCTTCTCTAACATTATGCATGCTCTAACCATTCTAGCGGTAAATCTCCCTTACTTCAGACAAGACGGACATGCATAGCAACTCACATGATATTCAACAAAGAGTAGTTGATGGCGTCCCCAGGAACATGGTTATCGCACAACAAGCAACTTAATAAGAGATAAAGTGCATAAGTACATATTCAATACCACAATAGTTTTTAGGCTATTTGTCCCATGAGCTATATATTGCAAAGGTAGAGGATAGAAATTTTAAAGGTAGCACTCAAGCAATTTACTTTGGAATGGCGGAGAAATACCATGTAGTAGGTAGGTATGGTGGACACAAATGGCATAGTGGTTGGCTCAAGGATTTTGGATGCATGAGAAGTATTCCCTCTCGATACAAGGTTTAGGCTAGCAAGGTTATTTGAAACAAACACAAGTATGAAGCGGTACAGCAAAACTCACATAAAAGACATATTGTAAACATTATAAGACTCTACACCGTCTTCCTTGTTGTTCAAACTCAATACTAGAAATTATCTAGACCTTAGAGAGACCAATTATGCAAACCAAATTTTAGCAAGCTCTATGTATTTCTTCATTAATAGGTGCAAAGTATATGATGCAAGAGCTTAAACATGAGCACAACAATTGCCAAGTATCACATTATCCAAGACATTATAGCAATTACTACATGTATCATTTCCCGATCCCAACCATATAACAATTTAACGAAGAAGATTCAACCTTCGCCATGAATATTATGAGTAAAGCCTAAGGACATATTTGTCCATATGCAACAGCGGAGCGTGTCTCTCTCCCACACAATGAATGCTAGGATCCATTTTATTCAAACAAAACAAAAACAAAAACAAACCGACGCTCCAAGCAAAGTGCATAAGATGTGATGGAATAAAAATATAGTTTCACTAGAGGAACCTGATAATGTTGTCGATGAAGAAGGGGATGCCTTGAGCATCCCCAAGCTTAGACGCTTGAGTATTCTTGAAATATGCAGGGGTACACCACCGGGGCATCCCCAAGCTTAGAGCTTTCACTCTCCTTGATCCTATCGTATCATCCTCCTCTCTTGATCCTTGAAAACTTCCTCCACACCAAACTCAAAACAACTCATTAGAGGGTTAGTGCACAATTAAAATTTACATGTTCAGAGGTGACACAATCATTCTTAACACTTCTGTACATTGCACAAAGCTACTGAAAGTCAATGGAATCGAAAAATCCATCAAGCATAGCAAAACGGGCAATGCGAAATAAAAGGCAGAATCTGTCAAAACAGAACAGTTCGTAAAGACGAATTTTATTGAGGCACCAGACTTGCTCAAATGAAAATTCTTAAATTGAATGAAAGTTGCGTACATATCTGAGGATCACTCACATAAATTGGCATAATTTTCTGAGTTACCTACAGAGAATTAGGCCCAGATTCGTGACAGCAAAGAAATCTTTTCTCGCGCAGTAATCCAAATCTAGTATGAACCTTACTATCAACGACTTTACTTGGCACAACAATGCACAAAACTAAGATAAGGAGAGGTTGTTATAGTAGTAACAACTTCCAAGACTCAAATATAAAATAAAAGTACTGTAGTAACAACTTCCAAGGCGCAGAAAGTGTGTATCAAGTATTAATCAAGAGATGATGCACCAACATCATAATTTTTTCTAATGATAGAATCAAAAGGTAACTTCATTCTCTTTCTAGGGAAGTGTTCCATACCTTTCTTGAGAGGAAATTGATATTTGATATTACCTTCCTTCATATCAATGATAGCACCAACAGTTCGAAGAAAAGGTCTTCCCAATATAATGGGACAAGATGCATTGCATTCAATATCCAAGACAACAAAATCAACGGGGACACGGTTATTGTTAACGGTAATGCGAACATTATCAACTCTCCCCAAAGGTTTCTTTGTAGAGTTATTAGCAAGATTAACATCCAAATAACAATTTTTCAGTGGTGGCAAGTCAAGCATATTATAGATTTTCTTAGGCATAACGGAAATACTTGCACCAAGATCACATAAAGCATTACAATTAAAGTCATTGACCTTCATCTTAATGATGGGCTCCCAACCATCCTCTAGCTTCCTAGGAATAGAAGTTTCGCGATTTAATTTCTCTTCTCTAGCTCTTATGAGAGCATTTGTAATATGTTTCGTGAAAGCCAAATTTATAGCACTAGCATTATGACTCTTAGCAAGTTTTTGTAAGAACTTTATAACTTCAGAGATGTGGCAATCATAAAAATCCAAACCATTATAATCTAAAGCAATGGGATCATCATCCCCAATGTTGGAAAAAATTTCAGCAGTTTTATCACAGGGAATTTCAGCAGTTTTAGCAGTTTCAGGCAGTTTTTCGCGCTTTGCATTAGAAGTGGAAACATTGCCAACACCAATTATTTTACCATTAATAGTAGGAGATGCAGCAACATGTGGAGCATTAGCATTGCTAGTGGTGGTAATAGTCCAAACTTTAGCTATATTATCTTCTTTTTCATTTTCTTCTTTTTCCCACCTAGCACGCAATTCGGCCATCAATCTTATATTCTCATTAATTCTAACTTGGATGGCATTTGCTGTAGCAAAAAAATTATTATTATGATTTTCATTAGGCATAACTTTCGATTTCCAAAGATCAACATCAGCAGCAAGACTATCGACTTTAGAAGCAAGTATATCAATTTTCCCAAGCTTTTCTTCAACAGATTTGTTAAAAGCAGTTTGTGTACTAATAAATTCTTTAAGCATGGCTTCAAGTCCAGGGGGTGTGTTCCTATTATTGTTGTAAGAATTCCCATAAGAATTACCATAGCCGTTGCCATTATTATAAGGATATGGCCTATAGTTGTTACTAGAATTGTTCCGATAAGCGTTGTTGTTGAAATTATTATTTTTAATGTAGTTTACATCAATATGTTCTTCTTGAGCAACCAATGAAGCTAACGGAAAATTATTAGGATTAACATTTGTCCTACCATTCACAAGCATAGACATAATAGCATCAATCTTATCACTCAAGGAAGAGGTTTCTTCGACAGAATTTACCTTCTTACCTTGTGGAGCTCTTTCTGTGTGCCATTCAGAGTAATTAATCATCATATTATCAAGAAGCTTTGTTGCTTCCCCAAGAGTGATGGACATAAAGGTACCTCCAGCAGCTGAATCCAATAGGTTCCGCGAAGAAAAATTCAGTCTTGCATAAAAGGTTTGGATGATCATCCAAGTAGTCAGTCCATGGGTTGGGCAATTTTTAACCAAAGATTTCATTCTTTCCCAAGCTTGTGCAACATGCTCATTATCCAATTGTTTAAAATTCATTATGCTACTCCTCAAAGATATAATTTTAGCAGGGGATAATATCTACCAATAAAAGCATCCTTGCATTTAGTCCATGAATCAATACTATTCTTAGGCAGAGATAGCAATGATACGTCCAATTTGCATCACTATTTTATATCATAATTTGCCGTTATTCATTGATATATTTCATATTGGGACACAATACTTATGTTATTTCATCTATTTTGCATGTTTCATCATTATTGGAGGATCAAGCACCGGAGCCAGGATTCTGCTGGAAAAAGCACCGTCAGAACGCAATATTTCGGAAGATCAACTGTGGAAGGAAATTATACCAAAAATCTTATTTTTCAAGATGACAAAGGAAGCCAGAAGAAGGAGCTGAGAGGGCCCAAGGTGGGGCCTGTCAACACCCGGATTTTTAAGTCCAGATGCCTGTTATGCCATACATCGCAATCCCAGGAATATTGTTGTTGCGAGACATAACAGTTGAATATCATAAGTCATCATTCATTACATAGCATAGTCGTCTTACAAATAGAGATCACATGATCCAATATTACACAAAGAGTTGATCTATTGATCAATCATACACAAAGTTCATAGTTTCATAGCGGAAGCGTAAATAGAAGGGACTCTCTAGTCCACAGGCCAACGTCTGACGTCAGAAGATTCCCTAGTTGTCGTGGGCGTCCTGCTGGTCGTCCTCTTCATAATGCTGTTCTGCTTCATAATCTGGCCATTTGAATAGCCAGGGACACAGCCGTGAGTACTTTAAAGTACTCGCAAACTAATACTAATGTAAGTGCTAACAATTCTAGTAAGGGGGTGCTAAGCTCTAGTTTATTTTGCATAAAGCCAATTTTATTTCACAAACATTTTTGTAAACAACTCTTTCTGTGCTAACCAACTCAAGTGGGAACATTAGTGTCATTCCCACAACTCCGTTGTGATTCAAAGTCAGAATCACCTTTCAAATTCAGAATTCCCAAGTCACCATTCACCATTTATAGTTTTTGAGAAAAGTTCTGATGACGGAACAGTATGGCCTTTCCAACTGTCCATAACCGAGGACGCGGCTATTCGAATAGGTTTAACTCTGCAGAGGTTGTACACTTGTGCCACAATAATTGCAATAGCTCGTCAGGGGTAACTGGCCCTGATTTATCGTACGCAGTACGCGAACTACCAATCATAACCTTTCATTTACATACCCTAGTATAGGCACCTCTCCCCATGAGCTTGGCCTCCCAGTGAAGACAGACAATCGCCACTGGGAACCGCACGAGGCTTGGGCCGGACATTCACCTCATTTCGCATCATATCATATCATCTTAGTTGTTTGTGGTAGAGGCAGCTTTCGGCATAACCCCGATGACGCTTGTTTAGAGGGAACCCATACTAAGACACACAAACTTCCGGTTAAGCCCTACCCAGATTCAGGTATTGTGGGGGTACTTGTTAAATTGGAATGGTATCGCATCCGAACCCAACCATCAGTGTTTTTGTAAAATTCACCAAGTCATTCACCAGTCATATTCACCTTCAAAAATCTCTCAGTAGAATGACTCATCATTCCAAGGTTTTCAAAGTCATTTCAATTCCCAAGTTCCCAAATGGAGTAGTCACTTCCAAATTAGCACTAGCATCTATGTATGAGGGGTGCTAAGTATTTTGCTTTGCTTCTAGGCTAACTTTGATACTCTTGTACTAATCCAATACTAACCAAGTGAATCATGAATCAAAAAGTACTTTGATAAAACAAAAGTAAATAAAGCTTGTAAAGTGAAACTGGGAAATAGGATCATAAGCATAGAGTAAATAGGGTAATGCCTTGCTCATAGTGAGCTTTGCACTTTGCAAGAGTATTATCTTGCAACCAAAATGGTTTGCCTCAATCTAGCTTGCATTGGTGATAGCTTGCTAACTTTACTACTCTAGTAAACTTCTTTACTTTGACCAAAGTTAATTATAAAAGCAACTTATTGAGAAAACAAGTAAAAACTGGTAATGTATAAAATTGGGATAGGCTTATGTAAGAAAAGGTAAGATTCATGGTGCCTTGCCCCAAAGGGGCTTTGCACTTTGCAAGCATATTAGCTTGCAACATTATAACTTGCATTGGTATTTTAGCTGGCAAAAATATCAGCTTGCTTGCAAGAGTATAGCTTGCATAGTATTTTAGCTTGCCTTGGTTGAAGTGAGGGTCCAAGTTTTCTTCTCCTTCCTTGTTGTAGAAGTCCTCCTCTTCTGGATACTCCTTGGTACTAGCGTCTAAAATACGAATACGGGGTATACAATCATCATACCAAACTTACATACTAAACTAAGCACACACAAGTTTTACACAACTCAAACTAGCATCACACCCTACTATTAAGTGTGTGGATGTGTTCCTCTTATTTAAGAAAAATAATTTCCTCTCATTATCTTATTAAGATTTAATTTCTCTCATGAACAAAATATGACCTAGGTTGACCAAAGTCAACCTCTTCATACTCATCATTTAAGAGAATGATTTAAATGAGGTTCCATACCTCATACAATTTAATACTAACAGGGTAGTGATTTAATGTCACCAAATACTCAACATGAGATTATATAGCCCATGGTCACCACCTCATGTTGAAGTACTTGAGACCAAGATTTAAATGAGAGGAAAACCTCTCATATGATTTATCACATAGTTGTAACTAGGTTAACAACTATCATGGAGGTGAATTAACATTATCAGCAATTCATTGGTTATTCTAACATTATTTGTACTCACACCCATTTATTCTATTCACACAAAATATTACAATTAGGGTGCCTTGGTTGTGTTGCTTGAGGAAGATAATTTCCTCTCCTTACATATGTAAATGATAGTTTCCATCTAGTGTTTGAGAGATACTTTTCTCTCATTGAAATCTTCTTAAGGTTTAATTTCTCAAACAATTATGAAATCATGTTGACTCAAGTCAACCATTCCTCATCATCATTTGAGAAATTGATTTAAATGAGGTAGGGTACCTCATACCATTTAATAACACTACATATGATTTAAATCTCTAAGTAATTCATATAAGTGAGTTTGGCCAGGGGTCCAAACATCACATGAATTCATTTGAGACAAGATTTAAATGAAGCATAAGACTTCATATGAATTACTTAATAGTTTTGGACAATATCAACTAGTTAAACTAGCCATATTATCCACTACTTAAATTAGGGCATGATCATGTAAAGTGACCACACCATTTAATTGCATAAACAATTAGTGTAAGTCAAAAGTGAGCTATTGGAGTTGGAATTGACTCAATATCTATTTTGGTTGATTTTTAAGAATTATTCTAAGGCAGAAAAGTCCCTGTCTTGTTTATTTTGTTACATTAATTCTACAACTGATTTTGAGATGGGACCAGTGGCATTTGATAGATAATTTCACTAGCTTTTCAAATATATAAAATTCATCTATTTTGGTTCAGTAGATTTGAAACTATTGGATTTCAAAGTGGGGTTCAGTATTGAAAAGGTTTGAATTGGATTTAAATCAAATTGACTAGGCGGGCTGGCGGGAAACTAAACGGGTCGAAACTGTTTGAAAAGCGGCAGAGCAGAATTGGGCCGGCCCAGCAGTCCGTCCAGCGCGCAGCGGGCCAGCTGACAGGGGGAGGTCCACCTGTCATTGGGTTTTAAAACCCGAAACGGTACGGGGGAGTGGCAGCCGTTGGATTACAACGCGATCGTGCGGCGCACGATCGTCGTCTCCTCCGACGAGAGGGCTTACTGGCGCGGCGAGGCACGGGGGTCGACGGTGAGCTGGGGCTCCGGCGACGGTCGGCGATGATGCAGGACGGCGTTGTCGACGACGAGGAAGCAGATGGCGCAGGCGGCGGCTCGAATGGTGACCTGAATCGACGGCGGCGATCTCAGGTCCGCCGCGGGCTCCGGCGTGCAATTGGGCGGCGGTGGTCGCTAATTCGAAGTGGAGAGGATGCGAGGAGATCGAGAGGAGGGAGAGGAGCAAGGTTTGTGTAGAGAGGGAGGCGCGGGAGACGGTGTATTTATAGGGCGCGAGGTGGCCGTGGGGTGTGCGGCAGGGGCGACAGCATCGCGGTGGCTCCGGCGAAGGATTCGGTTCGGCGACGTCAGCGCGAGCTAGGCGGCGTCTAGGCGGTGCTAGGGAGCTAGAGAACTAGGTGGGGGACGGTCTGGTTGGCGCGCATTGCGTCCAGGTCTGCGGCGGCGTCCGCGGAAGAACGGCGACGGTGTCGATGGCTACGGTGCTTGCGCGGGGCACGGCGCGTGTCTGGCGGGTTCAGGGTGCGGCGGTGAGGCTCAACGTGCAGCATGGGGGTCCAGGGGAGGCGGCGTTCATCGGCGTTGCACGTGGCCAGGGCATGTCCACGCGTGCACACTTGCGACGCGAGCGGCGTCGTGGCCGCTTTGGGCGCGCATTGTGCGGGCGTTGTCGACGGCGTCCGTGGCCGTGGCGGTGCTAGGCGTGGCTAGGGTGGTGAGGTGGTGCTCGTGGACACCAGGGCCAGGGCTGGAGGTGAAGGAGAAGGGAGGGGGCACGGCATGGCCGGCATGCCATTGGCATGGCCATGTACATGCAAGCTAGGCTTGCTCCCTTAGGGTTTCTGTGGGTGGTGAGGCAGAGAGGGGACAAGGGGACAGGGTAGAGTAGTTAGGAGCAGGTTAGGGTTGGGGAAAACACTATTTCAAATAGTGTTGAATTGATGCCTATTTGCAAAAATGCAAATTCTTGTCGAAATTGGTTTGTGTGCTATGATTCCAAAAATTTGAAAATGGTGTACTTGGTTAGGTTGCAATTGTCCAGAGACCAACATGTGTGGTGGTGGAATTTTAAAAATCAAAGAATGGCAAAAAATGACTAAGTGGAGATTGTTCCCCATAATAAAAAGTGCCAACTTTGGATGAGCATAGCAACTGATCACAAATGATTTTGGCCAGGGGGTCTTTACCAAAAGTGTTCACCTTGATGTTGACTTTGAAATGGTGCAAAGAGTTAGCAAGAGTTAGTTTGAGAAAATTGAATGGCAAGGGCTCAAAGTAGTGACCAGAATATAAATGGCAGATTTGACCATTATCACATGTGATCCCCAATTGAGTTTGAAATTGATTTGAATTGGGTTTCTTTGATTCCAAAAGTTGTAATAAGTGTTTAGTATCATATTACAACTAATGGTGAATGTCAAAATGGTCTAGGGTCAAGATTTATAAAAATGGCATAACCACATGTGAGGGTTTTGTGAAATTCTAACTTTTATGCTTTTATTCCTCTTGGCTTCATTTTGACAAGAGTGAGGTTTATTTGGTGTTAGATTGAGTTAGGTGAAAGGTTCCCACCATTTTCGAGGCCATGAAGGTGGCTAGGTCAAGATTGGATAATTTGGCTAAATGTGTATGTGAGTGAAAAATGGAATTATCTCACTATTTGATTTCTCTCCATTTGATTGGACTTTTCTTGACTCTAATGTGATTCTTATTAGTTTAGAAACATTTTCAAACCATTGCAACCATTCCAAAAGGTCTAGCTCAAAGATTTGTAAAATTGGCAAAAACACATGTGAGGTGACATGTCAATTTTTCTTATTCTTGTAAGGTGCTCCCCTTGCTTGACTTGAGCAAGGTTGAGGGTCAATTTAGGGTTAGATTAGGTTTAGAGATGGTTTCACACCATTTGGTAAAAGTAAAAGTGCATAGGACAAGAATTTGTGAAGATGGCTATGTGTCACATATGCTTCTATGCATATGTGGCACTTGATTTTTAATTTTGGCTAGGCTTGACCCAATTGATGTTGTTGAGAGTTGAAATGGTATATAGGAGTGATCCAACCATTCAATTTCAAGTCCTAGGGTCAAGATCCTCAATTTCACAAATTTGATATTTTGCTCTCATATGCCTCTATGGCATTATTACTTTCTCTTTGAAATCTTTTGTTTTATTTTGGATTGAGTTGGAGAGGTACTAGATAAGGTTTATGAAGGTTTTCCAATCCTCTAAATAAAGTAGAAAGGCCTAGGGTAAAGTTTTACAAGAATAGCCATAGGCACATATGCCTCTTTCTTAAATAAGATTTTTCCTTTTTATTTTATTTCTCAAAGATTGATGACCAGTGGGATGTGGTTTAGGGTTTGATAAGTTTTGCAATGGTTCACCACCATTTAGCAAAATAAGAAAAGGTAGGGTTCAAGATTTACATACTAAGGCTATAGGCCCACATATGGCTTTTCCTTTATTTTAGGTTTCTCAAAATAGATCCAAATGATTTTTGAAAAGGTTAGGGTTTAGGGTTTTTCTTATTTGATTACTTTCTCTTTTAATTTTATTTGGTTTGTGATCTTCACTTGATCACTTTAGGGTTTTAGGGTTTATCACATAAGCATACTAACACTCATCAGGGCAAAAGCACAAGTAATATGTATGAGCACTAAGCATAGCACTCTATTTAAGAAAAGTTTTTGTTGGTTCTCATTTTTGTAAAAAGGAAATTCATTTTCTCTTTATTTTGAAATTTGGGGTGTTACAAACCCTTCCCCCTTAAACAAATCTCGTCCCGAGATTTTAAGAAGAGTTAGGTTCCTAAGAGAGATTGAGTGCTATGATTTAGCAGGAAACATACTTGGCATGTTCTGAGGCGCTTCTTGCGCTTCGGTGGCCGTCATGTTGTAGTAGCGACCGTTGCGGTTGTTCGGGTAGTTTGGAGCAAACTTTCTTCTAGTTGCGATATGGCGCTGCTGCTGTGCAGGTGCAGCAGGGTTGGCGGCAAGCTTGGCAAGCTTCTTGGGGCATTCATTGGAGTAATGACCCACGGTTCCACATTCATAGCAGGTTACCGTTGACTTGTCTTTTTGTGTAATGGGTACAGCATTGCTTCCAGTCCTTGGGGCATTGTTGATGGCTTTCATCGGGCACTTGTTAGAGTAATGACCCGTAACACCACATGCATAGCAAGTCACGTTGGACTTGCCTCTGGGGGCATGGTGGGGTATTGGGGTGAGCTGCTCCAGTGATGCTATCTTTACGCGGAGGCGAGCAATGAGGTAGTCCTTCTTGGCGTGCTGGTGGTGAAGTGCCTTGCGCTCCATTGCAAGGATGTTGATGGTGTCAGTCATCTTGGCGTGCTCAATGTGCATCTGGTTGGCCTGGGCACGGGAGTAGTTGCGGGTAGGAGGGGCCATCTGAATAATGGGGTAGATCATAAGATAAGAGGGAAATTTCTATGGTTTGTTTGAGTTAAAGTTCAAAAGTTCAAAACTTGAAAACTTGAAAACTTGAGTAGTGTTGAGGGGGTAAAAACCAGCAACACTTTTTCATTCATACCAAACATCACACATTACAAATCTAACACACCGTTGGTTTGAAGAACCATTCATTCGCTCTACGATACAAGGGGATCCTGATACAACTCACACCTACTTAAGTGCTGGAGTGATACTACTCTTCCGGGTGAATTCTTCTTCTTCACGGGTGAGGTGCTTGGCGAGAGGCGAGGGCGTTGTCCAAATCCCTGCGGGTTTTGTACTGCTCGAAGTCCCGAGGTGCTTCATAGGGGTTCATCTTTGGTTGTGGTGGGGGCATGGTCATCGGTCTTCCCATGGAGTCATGTCTTGGGTAGTAGATGAAACGAGTGTTCTTGATCTTGTCCTCATTTTGTCCACACAGACGGGAAATTGCTTCTTGCATAGCTTTGACTAGTCCTTCCTTCCAAGTGTTTCCCGTTACAGAAAACCAGATGGTTTCCCATACCGGGGCATCAAGCTTCCTTCGTAGATCTGTAGAAACGTCCCACTGAGGTGGTTCTCCTGACTGAGCTTTGAGTGGTATTCCGAAGAACTCGGGGTACGGGTGTCCTAGGTAGTCCACTAGTTGCTTCAACTCCTTTTCGAACTTTAGGTCGCCTCCGGGACCAAGCTGATAGGACTCCCATTGGTACTTCATCTGTGAGCAATTAGGATAAGTAAGTTAAAGGAGTAGTCAAGTGTGCAACATTTTAGGTAGGCTTGTAAAGTATAGCTTTCTCATTTTTGCACAAGATCTCAAGGATAAGAGTAAGAACAAGTTTTCACCAATATTCACTTCATTAGTTTTTGAAACTAAGTTTTTCAGACGTCCATTCTAACTAGGGTCTCCTAAGGTCAAACCTGGCTCTGATACCAACTTTGTCAACACCCGGATTTTTAAGTCCAGATGCCTGTTATGCCATACATCGCAATCCCAGGAATATTGTTGTTGCGAGACATAACAGTTGAATATCATAAGTCATCATTCATTACATAGCATAGTCGTCTTACAAATAGAGATCACATGATCCAATATTACACAAAGAGTTGATCTATTGATCAATCATACACAAAGTTCATAGTTTCATAGCGGAAGCATAAATAGAAGGGACTCTCTAGTCCACAGGCCAACGTCTGACGTCAGAAGATTCCCTAGTTGTCGTGGGCGTCCTGCTGGTCGTCCTCTTCATAATGTCTGTTCGCTTCATAATCTGGCCATTTGAATAGCCGGGGACACAGCACGTGAGTACTTTAAAGTACTCGCAAACTAATACTAATGTAAGTGCTAACAATTCTAGTAAGGGGGTGCTAAGCTCTAGTTTATTTTGCATAAAGCCAATTTTATTTCACAAACATTTTTGTAAACAACTCTTTCTGTGCTAACCAACTCAAGTGGGAACATTAGTGTCATTCCCACAACTCCGTTGTGATTCAAAGTCAGAATCACCTTTCAAATTCAGAATTCCCAAGTCACCATTCACCATTTATAGTTTTTGAGAAAAGTTCTGATGACGGAACAGTATGGCCTTTCCAACTGTCCATAACCGAGGACGCGGCTATTCGAATAGGTTTAACTCTGCAGAGGTTGTACACTTGTGCCACAATAATTGCAATAGCTCGTCAGGGGTAACTGGCCCTAATTTATCGTACGCAGTACGCGAACTACCAATCATAATCTTTCATTTACATACCCTAGTATAGGCACCTCTCCCCATGAGCTTGGCCTCCCAGTGAAGACGGACGGTCGGCACTGGGAACCGCACGAGGCTTGGGCCGGACATTCACCTCATTTCGCATCATATCATATCATCTTAGTTGTTTGTGGTAGAGGCAGCTTTCGGCATAACCCCGATGACGCTTGTTTAGAGGGAACCCATACTAAGACACACAAACTTCCGGTTAAGCCCTACCCGGATTCAGGTATTGTGGGGGTACTTGTTAAATTGGAATGGTATCGCATCCGAACCCAACCATCGGTGTTTTTGTAAAATTCACCAAGTCATTCACCAGTCATATTCACCTTCAAAAATCTCTCGGTAGAATGACTCATCATTCCAAGGTTTTCAAAGTCATTTCAATTCCCAAGTTCCCAAATGGAGTAGTCACTTCCAAATTAGCACTAGCATCTATGTATGAGGGGTGCTAAGTATTTTGCTTTGCTTCTAGGCTAACTTTGATACTCTTGTACTAATCCAATACTAACCAAGTGAATCATGAATCAAAAAGTACTTTGATAAAACAAAAGTAAATAAAGCTTGAAAAGTAAGACTGGGAAATAGGATCATAAGCATACAGTAAATAGGGTAATGCCTTGCTCATAGTGAGCTTTGCACTTTGCAAGAGTATTATCTTGCAACCAAAATGGTTTGCCTCAATCTAGCTTGCATTGGTGATAGCTTGCTAACTTTACTACTCTAGTAAACTTCTTTACTTTGACCAAAGTTAATTATAAAAGCAACTTATTGAGAAAACAAGTAAAAACTGGTAATGTATAAAATTGGGATAGGCTTATGTAAGAAAAGGTAAGATTCATGGTGCCTTGCCCCAAAGGGGCTTTGCACTTTGCAAGCATATTAGCTTGCAACATTATAACTTGCATTGGTATTTTAGCTGGCAAAAATATCAGCTTGCTTGCAAGAGTATAGCTTGCATAGTATTTTAGCTTGCCTTGGTTGAAGTGAGGGTCCAAGTTTTCTTCTCCTTCCTTGTTGTAGAAGTCCTCCTCTTCTGGATACTCCTTGGTACTAGCGTCTAAAATACGAATACGGGGTATACAATCATCATACCAAACTTACATACTAAACTAAGCACACACAAGTTTTACACAACTCAAACTAGCATCACACCCTACTATTAAGTGTGTGGATGTGTTCCTCTTATTTAAGAAAAATAATTTCCTCTCATTATCTTATTAAGATTTAATTTCTCTCATGAACAAAATATGACCTAGGTTGACCAAAGTCAACCTCTTCATACTCATCATTTAAGAGAATGATTTAAATGAGGTTCCATACCTCATACAATTTAATACTAACAGGGTAGTGATTTAATGTCACCAAATACTCAACATGAGATTATATAGCCCATGGTCACCACCTCATGTTGAAGTACTTGAGACCAAGATTTAAATGAGAGGAAAACCTCTCATATGATTTATCACATAGTTGTAACTAGGTTAACAACTATCATGGAGGTGAATTAACATTATCAGCAATTCATTGGTTATTCTAACATTATTTGTACTCACACCCATTTATTCTATTCACACAAAATATTACAATTAGGGTGCCTTGGTTGTGTTGCTTGAGGAAGATAATTTCCTCTCCTTACATATGTAAATGATAGTTTCCATCTAGTGTTTGAGAGATACTTTTCTCTCATTGAAATCTTCTTAAGGTTTAATTTCTCAAACAATTATGAAATCATGTTGACTCAAGTCAACCATTCCTCATCATCATTTGAGAAATTGATTTAAATGAGGTAGGGTACCTCATACCATTTAATAACACTACATATGATTTAAATCTCTAAGTAATTCATATAAGTGAGTTTGGCCAGGGGTCCAAACATCACATGAATTCATTTGAGACAAGATTTAAATGAAGCATAATACTTCATATGAATTACTTAATAGTTTTGGACAATATCAACTAGTTAAACTAGCCATAATATCCACTACTTAAATTAGGGCATGATCATGTAAAGTGACCACACCATTTAATTGCATAAACAATTAGTGTAAGTCAAAAGTGAGCTATTGGAGTTGGAATTGACTCAATATCTATTTTGGTTGATTTTTAAGAATTATTCTAAGGCAGAAAAGTCCCTGTCTTGTTTATTTTGTTACATTAATTCTACAACTAATTTTGAGATGGGACCAGTGGCATTTGATAGATAATTTCACTAGCTTTCCAAATATATAAAATTCATCTATTTTGGTTCAGTAGATTTGAAACTATTGGATTTCAAAGTGGGGTTCAGTATTGAAAAGGTTTGAATTGGATTTAAATCAAATTGACTAGGCGGGCTGGCGGGAAACTAAACGGGCCGAAACTGTTTGAAAAGCGGCAGAGCAGAATTGGGCCGGCCCAGCAGTGCGTCCAGCGCGCAGCGGGCCAGCTGACAGGGGGAGGTCCACCTGTCATTGGGTTTTAAAACCCGAAACGGTACGGGGGAGTGGCAGCCGTTGGATTACAACGCGATCGTGCGGCGCACGATCGTCGTCTCCTCCGACGAGAGGGCTTACTGGCGCGGCGAGGCACGGGGGTCGACGGCGAGCTGGGGCTCCGGCGACGGTCGGCGATGATGCAGGACGGCGTTGTTGACGACGAGGAAGCAGATGGCGCAGGCGGCAGCTCGAATGGTGACCTGAATCGACGGCGGCGATCTCAGGTCCGCCGCGGGCTCCGGCGTGCAATTGGGCGGCGGTGGTCGCTAATTCGAAGTGGAGAGGATGCGAGGAGATCGAGAGGAGGGAGAGGAGCAAGGTTTGTGTAGAGAGGGAGGCGCGGGAGACGGTGTATTTATAGGGCGCGAGGTGGCCGTGGGGTGTGCGGCAGGGGCGACAACATCGCGGCGGCTCCGGCGAAGGATTCGGTTCGGCGACGTCAGCGCGAGCTAGGCGGCGTCTAGGCGGTGCTAGGGAGCTAGAGAACTAGGTGGGGGACGGTCTGGTTGGCGCGCATTGCGTCCAGGTCTGCGGCGGCGTCCGCGGAAGAACGGCGACGGTGTCGATGGCTACGGTGCTTGCGCGGGGCACGGCGCGTGTCTGGCGGGTTCAGGGTGCGGCGGTGAGGCTCAACGTGCAGCATGGGGGTCCAGGGGAGGCGGCGTTCGTCGGCGTTGCACGTGGCCAGGGCATGTCCACGCGTGCACACTTGCGACGCGAGCGGCGTCCTGGCCGCTTTGGGCGCGCATTGTGTGGGCGTTGTCGACGGCGTCCGTGGCCGTGGCGGTGCTAGGCGTGGCTAGGGTGGTGAGGTGGTGCTCGTGGACACCAGGGCCAGGGCTGGAGGTGAAGGAGAAGGGAGGGGGCACGGCATGGCCGGCATGCCATTGGCATGGCCATGTACATGCAAGCTAGGCTTGCTCCCTTAGGGTTTCTGTGGGTGGTGAGGCAGAGAGGGGACAAGGGGACAGGGTAGAGTAGTTAGGAGCAGGTTAGGGTTGGGGAAAACACTATTTCAAATAGTGTTGAATTGATGCCTATTTGCAAAAATGCAAATTCTTGTCGAAATTGGTTTGTGTGCTATGATTCCAAAAATTTGAAAATGGTGTACTTGGTTAGGTTGCAATTGTCCAGAGACCAACATGTGTGGTGGTGGAATTTTAAAAATCAAAGAATGGCAAAAAATGACTAAGTGGAGATTGTTCCCCATAATAAAAAGTGCCAACTTTGGATGAGCATAGCAACTGATCACAAATGATTTTGGCCAGGGGGTCTTTACCAAAAGTGTTCACCTTGATGCTGACTTTGAAATGGTGCAAAGAGTTAGCAAGAGTTAGTTTGAGAAAATTGAATGGCAAGGGCTCAAAGTAGTGACCAGAATATAAATGGCAGATTTGACCATTATCACATGTGATCCCCAATTGAGTTTGAAATTGATTTGAATTGGGTTTCTTTGATTCCAAAAGTTGTAATAAGTGTTTAGTATCATATTACAACTAATGGTGAATGTCAAAATGGTCTAGGGTCAAGATTTATAAAAATGGCATAACCACATGTGAGGGTTTTGTGAAATTCTAACTTTTATGCTTTTATTCCTCTTGGCTTCATTTTGACAAGAGTGAGGTTTATTTGGTGTTAGATTGAGTTAGGTGAAAGGTTCCCACCATTTTGAGGCCATGAAGGTGGCTAGGTCAAGATTGGATAATTTGGCTAAATGTGTATGTGAGTGAAAAATGGAATTATCTCACTATTTGATTTCTCTCCATTTGATTGGACTTTTCTTGACTCTAATGTGATTCTTATTAGTTTAGAAACATTTTCAAACCATTGCAACCATTCCAAAAGGTCTAGCTCAAAGATTTGTAAAATTGGCAAAAACACATGTGAGGTGACATGTCAATTTTTCTTATTCTTGTAAGGTGCTCCCCTTGCTTGACTTGAGCAAGGTTGAGGGTCAATTTAGGGTTAGATTAGGTTTAGAGATGGTTTCACACCATTTGGTAAAAGTAAAAGTGCATAGGACAAGAATTTGTGAAGATGGCTATGTGTCACATATGCTTCTATGCATATGTGGCACTTGATTTTTAATTTTGGCTAGGCTTGACCCAATTGATGTTGTTCAGAGTTGAAATGGTATATAGGAGTGATCCAACCATTCAATTTCAAGTCCTAGGGTCAAGATCCTCAATTTCACAAATTTGATATTTTGCTCTCATATGCCTCTATGGCATTATTACTTTCTCTTTGAAATCTTTTGTTTTATTTTGGATTGAGTTGGAGAGGTACTAGATAAGGTTTATGAAGGTTTTCCAATCCTCTAAATAAAGTAGAAAGGCCTAGGGTAAAGTTTTACAAGAATAGCCATAGGCACATATGCCTCTTTCTTAAATAAGATTTTTCCTTTTTATTTTATTTCTCAAAGATTGATGACCAGTGGGATGTGGTTTAGGGTTTGATAAGTTTTGCAATGGTTCACCACCATTTAGCAAAATAAGAAAAGGTAGGGTTCAAGATTTACATACTAAGGCTATAGGCCCACATATGGCTTTTCCTTTATTTTAGGTTTCTCAAAATAGATCCAAATGATTTTTGAAAAGGTTAGGGTTTAGGGTTTTTCTTATTTGATTACTTTCTCTTTTAATTTTAATTGGTTTGTGATCTTCACTTGATCACTTTAGGGTTTTAGGGTTTATCACATAAGCATACTAACACTCATCAGGGCAAAAGCACAAGTAATATGTATGAGCACTAAGCATAGCACTCTATTTAAGAAAAGTTTTTGTTGGTTCTCATTTTTGTAAAAAGGAAATTCATTTTCTCTTTATTTTGAAATTTGGGGTGTTACAGGGCCAGACCACAGGCCGGCGCGGCCCATGGCCTGGCCGCGCCACCATGTGGTGTGGGGGCCCCACAGCCCCTTTCGCCTCCTTTTCTTGGCGAAACCCTTCGTCCCGAAAACCTAAGCCACAGAGGGTACCTCACGAAGAGTTACAGCCGCCTCTGCGGGGCGGAGAACACCGGAGAGAAAAGAGCTCTCCGGCGGGCAGGAATCCGCCGGGAAATTCCCTCCCGGAGGGGAAATCGACGCCATCATCACCGTCATCGAGCTGGACATCATCTCCACCGCCATCACCATCATCTTCATCATCATCACCGCCATCTCCACCGCAGCACCTCGTCACCGCTGTAGCAATTTGGGTTTGATCTTGATTGTTTGATAGGGGAAACTCTCCCGGTATCTATTTCTACTTGTTGTTGATGCTATTGAGTGAAACCATTGAACCAAGGTTTATGTTCAGATTGTTATTCATCATCATATCACCTCTGATCATGTTCCATATGATGTCTCGTGAGTAGTTCGTTTAGTTCTTGAGGACATGGGTGAAGTCTAAATGTTAGTAGTGAACTATGGTTGAGTAATATTCAATGGTATGATATTTAAGTTGTGGTGTTATTCTTCTAGTGGTGTCATGTGAACGTCGACTACATGACACTTCACCTTTATGGGCCTAGGGGAATGCATCTTGTACTCGTTTGCCAATTGCGGGGTTGCCGGAGTGACAGAAACCTAAACCCCCGTTGGTGTATCGATGCAGGAGGGATAGCAGGATCTCAGAATTTAAGGTTGTGGTTAGATTTATTCTTAATTACTTTCTTGTAGTTGCGGATGCTTGCAAGGGGTATAATCACAAGTATGTATTGGTCCTAGGAAGGGCGGTACATTAGCATAGGTTCACCCACACAACACTTATCATAACAATGAAGATTATTTAGCCGTATGTAGCGAAAGCACTAGACTAAAATCATGTGTGTCCTCGAGAACGTTTGGTCATTATAAGTAAACAAACCGGCTTGTCCTTTGTGCTAAAAAGGATTGGGCCACTCGCTGCAATTGTTACTCTCGCACTTTACTTACTCGTACTTTATTCAACTGTTACATCAAAACCCCCTGAATACTTGTCTGTGAGCATTTACAGTGAATCCTTCATGGAAACTGCTTGTCAACACCTTCTGCTCCTCGTTGGGATCGACATTCTTACTTATCGAAGATACTACGATACACCCCCTATACTTGTGGGTCATCAAGACTATTTTCTGGCGTTGTTGCCGGGGAGTGAAGCGCTATTGGTAAGTAGAATTGGTAAGGAAAAACCTTTACTGTTTGTGCTGATTTTATTTCTGCCTGCTGCTATAAGTCATTATGGAGAGATCTTCTCTTCAATTTCTATTTGGGAAATCTACTACTACTGCAACGGTAGTGGATGAGGCGCCAGGTGAGGAAGTGATACCATATAAAATACCTATGAAAATTATTGAACGTGTTATGGATAACCGCTATGAAGGGGATGGAACTGTCCACCCTGGAGATCATTTATTGTTCTTGCATGAATTATGCGGTTTATTCAAGGGCAACGTATCCTGTGCATCCGACCAGATCGTGTATCCCTGTATCCGTTCGTTTTGGGCCACGCGATCAAAATCAAGGGACCTAGCTTAGTCTGCATCATTTTTTCAAAAAGACGCCCACTCACCACGACTCCACCCGGTAGCTGAAGTTTGGTTTTTGCAGAAAGCCCCCCCCGACCCTCAACTAGATCGTGCCCACCTTGATGCCATCGGAACGGCGGCCGGCGGTAAACCCTGGGCGAACGGCGGCCGGCGGTGAACCCTAGGCGAACGCCGCGCTTCTCTTCTCCATAGCAGTTCCGACCTTGCTGCCTACCAAGGGCGAGGAGACCACGGGCGTCGTCTTCCTCAAGCTGCTCCGCGCGTGCGACATTAAGGTCCGCGGCTTCTTCGACATTCTCCGCAAGAACCTCTCGGCTGGCGCAGGGAGTCGACGAGCGCTTCCACGCCGCCGCTGCCTCCGCCGACGGCGAGCTGCTGCTAGAAGTGGAGCCAAGGGGCGCCAACCTCATGGGAGGCAGCAAGGCGAGGTGTAACCGCTGGAGGTTGTGCACCATGGAAAAACAAATCGCTGAGCTCGACTTCGGGCCCGATGGCATCCCATCGCCGGTGCAGGAGACGACCTGTCGACCTCAAGCTCTCAAAGGCGCCCCTGGGCCCTGACCAGGACAACCAGAAGAAGCAAGAGTGATATTAATCTGATTTTGTTCCAACTCTGCCCAAATAGCTTCTGGATGCGGTGAGATTAAACTGAATTTGTGTACCAATTCAACTGCAGGTTCTGATGAATGACGTTGGTCTGGTGATGGTATGTGCAAGTGCCAAGTTGACTGTGCTTTAGTGGAATCATCGTTCCAGAAAAGGGCTGTCATGTCTACGTATCATTCACACACAAGTTAGCTTATTATTCTGTGATGTGCTTCCTGAAATTTGAGCGATCAGACGAGTTAGCGAGACCTATATTAGAAAAAGGGTGTGTGTGATGTATACTGCTGTAAATGATTGTAACCATCATGAATAAAGTTCTCTCTGTGAGTTGAGAAATTCTGTACACAACTTTGTTATGTTTTGAGTTCAGTGGTAGGTTCCCAGCCTGCTATTCTAAACTGTCATCATTTAATTCGAATGATTTTCCAATAGCTCCATACGAAAACCTGAAGGCCACATGATACATACTATTTCTGCTGCTACTCTACTCAGCAGGTACCAAAATCACATAAATATAGGAAGCCAAATTGACGAAAGAAACTAAAGGGAAGCTAGTTTGAAAAACACAACCATCATCCAGTACATGACTTCGGTACATCAACGTGTAAAGAATAACATAGATAAAATCATCGATGCACACTCAGTGTTAGTACATCAACTTGGTCAAATTTGATATCAGGAGGCACCATTTGATTGCTGATCCTGCACAATCCCACTCATATTCACTTGAGATTTGCTTGGACAATTACGAGTATCATGAAATACTATCTGCTTGCACGTCTTGCACAACCGTTTGACCTTCACCTTCACTTGTTTGTCCTTTTTCTTATTCTCCTCCTTGGTTTCCTTCCCTCTCTTTATTCTTTTGCATCTACCCACAGTACGAACATCAGTCGGAGGGTGTATATTAATTTCTGTAGGAATATTGCAACCAATAAAAGCTTCATATTCCTCTTGTCTAGTGTTCTTGGTAGCTACAGGGACCATTTGGTCCAGAGGCGCCTCAATGTTGAACACACTTGATGTTAAGAAGTCTAAACCTTCATTTGAGTGCACTGCCTTTTGAATCAGATCTTCCATCTTATCCCGTATTGTTGAAACTTTCTTTCTCGTGGCCACATCCATTGAATTCGTGGGCTTTTCTTCTAGCAGGTTTCCTTGTTCATCATAAACACTCTCCCTGCAATAAAAAAAATATTTTAGCCATACGACTTCTGAACAAATAAGAAATTAATCGTATGCATTATTTTCACCTTTTGCATCTTTTCTGCCATCTTTTCAGAAGGTAGTAACTCGGAAGCTCGTCTTCGTTTTCAATCCTCAACACTTGGATAATATGGCGGCATGGAATTCCGTTTGACTCAAATAACTTGCACGAACAATTTGCTATCATGGTTGCCATGTCATAACATACCTCCCTAACCTTACCAGCCCCACCTCTCATGCTCACAATTTTTACCCCATCACCTTGTGTAATACCCTGAACACAACAATGGTCTCTAGCGATAATAATTTGTTGCTGAAATTTCACAAACACCTCATATGTAAATACCTCACTGCCTTGTTTTTCCATCTTCCATGGTGTCAATAATTGTGGGGTGGTATGTATGCTTCTATTGTCTGCCATCAATTCCTCCTGACGCTGGCATTCTAAAGCTGTATCAAACCTAAGCCAAAACTCAACAAGAGCGAGCCTGCGATGAATGAAACGGTTGAAAAAGGAATTTGCACTTTCAGACCTTGAAGTGGTTCGAAGAATGCCTGCCAAAGATATATCCATAAAGTAGGCGGGTATCCATTTATCTCTAATGTCAAACCTCTTAGTCAACCACTCATTCTTCTCCAAACCAAAATCTGCAATGATGGATCTCCATTGTGACTCAAATTCAGCCACAGTATCTGAACCCCAAACACATGAGTTCATCCTCTTCCAAAATTGAGGTTCTTCTCTAATTAAAGGACCGATTTTTTCAGGCAGCTTATCCATTATATGCCACATGCAAAACCTGTGCACGATATCTGGAAAAACCTTGTCAATAGCAATCTTTATGCTACCGGCTTCATCAGTTATGATAAGTCTAGGTGCTACCCCTCCCATTGCTTTTAGGAAGGTTTCAAATAACCAAATGTATGACTCATTCTTCTCATTTGCTAAGAATGCAGCACCGAAAAATACACTTTGTAAGTGATGATTTACTCCTGTAAATGGTGCAAAGATCATGTTGTACTGATTAGTGGTGTATGTAGAATCAAAGGATACCACATCACCAAAGTGACTGTAGTTCTTCCTGCTTGTAGCATCCGCCCAGAACACATGCATCAACTTTCCCTCATCATCCACCTCAAAATCATAAAAGAAGGCTGAGTTCACTTCCTGCTTTCTAGCTAGCTGGGCCACAAACATTTGAGCATCAGCATTTTTGATTTTATATCTAAGGTCGCCGTAGTAATTCTGAAAGTCCCTCTTTGTGCACCCAACATTTGCAAAAGTACCCTCGCTAACATGGAGTAGCCTGTATGCCTGGGAGGTGCCAATACTTGCCTTGTGACATGAAAACAGAGTATTCTTTGCTCTCTCACTAACTCTACGATTCGATCTGATCAAGTGACGCTTATCAGGTGACACAAGACCATGAATATGGTGCTCAACCCATGATTCTATCTTGTAGGTATTCTCCCCACAAAGTTTGACAAAGATATGTGCATCACAACCGCACCGTGTGTCCGTGCGCTTACGCCTTTTCTCCGAGGGATCATGACTCACTCTACTATCTTTGGACTTGAATCCTTCCCTGTTACACATAAATCGCTTAGTCCGAACCACCTCATTCTCAATCTTTTCTCGTTGACCAATACGGACTCCAAAACCCACGTGGTGTGCATATGCCTTGTAGAACTCCTCCACTGCCTCTAGTCCTTCAAATGTCATACCTACTTTTGGCTTCAAATGCTCTTCACATTCAGGTGTAAAGGATGAACACTACAATATAAAAATTATAAGCACTTGTCTGCATAGTTCGTTAAACTGAACATTAGTGAAAAGTCATGAACTTACAAACAAAGGCGTGCTTGCATTCTTTTGGGGTGTACTGAATCTTCTCTCATCCATCTGCATGGGCAAGCTATTGTTTGGCTCCATATTCCTGCGCACATGCAGTTATAATGATGCACATGATTAGCTTTTCACACTGCAAACACACATGCAAAACGGAGAGCTGGCTGAATATTGTTGTGTGTTACCTGAAACTTGTGGTGTCGCTGATTGCTACTGGTTTCATGGCACTTGTTGCTCCCTCGCTGAATGTTACCGGTTCCATGGCATTTGTTGTTCCGTCGTAATTGGTTGACATTGGAGCAAAGATTGCCTAACGCTGCACTAGTTTCCAAGATCACGTGAGACAGGGAAGAAAGGAGTTGGATATAGATAGGAATTTACATGCGTGCATGGGCCACCTGCCGACGGACGCCAGAGGCCAGACTGCATCAGCTTGCGTTCGACGACTGCAGTTAGACTCAAGATCGCATCTGCTATGGAGAAGAGAAGCGCGGCGTTCGCCTAGGGTTCACCGCCGGCCGCCGTTCGGATGGCATCAAGGTGGGCACGATCTAGTCGAGGGTCGGGGGGCTTTCTACAAAAGCCAAAACTTTAGCTACCGGGTGGAGTCGTGGTTAGTGGGCGTCTTTTTGTAAAAATGATGCAGACTAAGCTAGCTCCCTTGATTTTGATCGCGTGGCCGAAAGCGAACGGATGCAGGGATACACGATCTGGCCGGATACACAGGATACGTTGCCTTATTCAAGTGTGCAGGTATTGCTATGGATGAAGTGAGGAAGAAACTATTCTCTATATCGTTGTCTGGTAAGGCGGCGCATTGGTATAAATTACTGGATAATGGGGATTCTCTTGAATGGAATGATATTGTGCCCCGGTTTTATTCTAAGTTCTATCCTCCAAGTGAAATTCACAAGGATCGGAATCGCATATATAATTTTTGGCCTCATGATGGAGAGAGTATTGCCCAAGCTTGGGGAGATTGAAGTCTTTAATGCTCAAATGCCCCATTCATGAGCTTCCTGGTAATGTTATTATTGATAATTTCTATGCAAGACTTTCTTTTCAAGACAAGACCTTGTTGGATACTTCTTGTTCTAGATCATTTACACGCAACAAAGAAGAGTTTAAAAGGGACCTTCTTGATCGGATCCAAGAAAATACTGAAGGTTGGGAGAACGACAAGGATAGAGAATCAGGTATAATTTATGATTATAAATGCATTGAAACTTTTATGGATACTGATAAATTTCGTAATATGAGTGCTACATATGGTCTTGATTCTCAAGTTGCTGCAAATCTTTATAAAGCTTTTGCCTCTCATTATGAATTGCCTAAGAAGAATTTTGATAAGTATCATGAACCGTATACGAGATAAAATTGATTCATCTATTAATAAATGCGTTGTAGTTGAAACTGCCGATCATGTTATTCCTGAAGCTTATATTGAAAAAACTCCTTTCCCTGCTAAAATGAAGGAGTACTCGTTATAAATAGTGCGGTTCATAAAAGTGAAAAGAAACCTGTAGAACCTGAAGAACAAATAAAAGTTGAACCTCGCTGTTGCAATAGTTAAAGATCTTGTGACTGAAAATGTGGAGGATGGTCATATTATTTTCTGTGAAGATGCTTCTAATATTGTTTCACATCCTAATAAACCCAAACAAGTTAGTGTTCATATGCTATCTGTTAGAATTGGTGATCATTGCTATTATGGTTTATGTGATATTGGTGCAAGTGTTAGTGCTATTCCTTATGAGCTTTACACGGAGATTATGCACGAAATTGATTCTTCTGAACTTGAAGATATTGATGTGGTTATTCAGCTGGCTAATAGAGAAACTATTTCTCCAATTGGTATTGTTCGAGATGTAGAAGTTCTATGTGGTAAGATTAAATATCCTGCTGACTTTTTGGTACTTGGTTCTGCTGCTAGTGATTATTGTCCTATCATTTTTGGTAGACCTTTTCTAAATACTTGTGGAGCTATTATAGATTGCAAGAAAGAGAAAATTTTGACTAAATTTGCTGGTGAATCTTATGAGTTTAACTTCTCTAAATTTACCAAAACTCCTTATAAATCTGATTTGCCTAGTGATGATTTTAAAATGGAGCAGTGTGCATCTATTGTTCTTGTTCCTAATAATCCTTTGCAGCAACATTTGGAGAATAGCGAGAGTGAGGTTTTTAGGAAAGAAAGAGATGAGCTTGAGGAAATTTTTCTTCGTCAACCTATTCTCAAGCATGATTTACCGGTGGAAGATTTGGGTACAACATCGCCACCAAAGGAAGATCCTGTTTTTGATTTAAAGCCTTTACCTGATAATCTTAAATATGCTCATATTGATGATAAGAAAATATATCCTGTTATTATTAGTTCTAAGCTTACAGAGTTTGAAGAAGAAAGGTTATTGGAAATATTGAAGAAACACCGAGGAGCTATTGGCTACACTCTTGATGATTTGAAGGGGATTTCTCCTTCTATTTGCCAACATGCTATTAATATGGAAGATGATGCAAAGCCTGTTGTTGAACATCGGCGCCGTCTAATTCCGAAGATGAAGGAGGTGGTAAGGAATGATGTATTAAAACTTCTTGAAGCTGGTATTATATATCCTATTGCCTGATAGTAGATGGGTTAGTCCTGTGCATTGCGTTCCCAAGAAAGGAGGAATGACTCGTTGTGCCTAATGATAATGATGAGCTCATCCCTCAAAGAGTAGTCGTAGGGTATAGAATGTGCATTGATTTTCGAAAAGTTAATAAAGTTACTAAGAAAGATCATTACCCTTTACCATTTATTGATCAAATGCTTGAAAGATTGTCTAAAAATACTCATTTTTGCTTTCTTGATGGTTATTCAGGTTTTCACAAATTCGTTGTTAAAACTAAAGATCAAGAGAAAACCACTTTTACTTGTCCCTATGGAACTTATGCTTATAGGCGTATGCCTTTTGGTTTATGTAATGCTCCTGCTACTTTTCAAAGATGCATGTCTGCTATTTTTCATGGCTTTTGTGAGAGTATTGTGGAAGTATTCATGGATGATTTCTCCGTCTATGGGAATTCTTTTGATAGTTGCTTGCGAAACCTTGATAAAGTTTTGCGAGAGATGTGAAGAAACTAACCTTGTTCTTAATTGGGAGAAATGCCACTTTATGGTTAATGAAGGAATTGTATTGGGACATAAAATTTACGAGAGAGGTATTGAAGTTGATAGAGCTAAAGTTGAAGCAATTGAGAAGATGCCCTATCCGAGGGATGTTAAAGGTATTCGTAGTGTTCTTGGTCATGCTTGGGTTTTATAGGAGATTTATTAAAGATTTCTCCAAGATTTCAAAGCCTCTTACTAATCTTCTTCAAAAAGACGTACCTTTTGTTTTTGATGATGATTGTAAGGAAGCTTTTGAAACTCTAAAGAAAGCCTTAACAATCTGCTCCTATAGTTGAACCTCCTGATTGGAACTTACCATTTGAAATTATGTGTGATGCTAGTGATTTTGCTTGTAGGCGCTGTTCTTGGACAGCGGGTAAATAAAAAACTGAATGTTATTCATTATGCTAGTAAAACTCTTGATGCTTGCTCAAAGAAATTATGCTACAACTGAAAAAGAATTATTAGCTGTAGTCTTTGCTTGTGATAAATTTAGATCTTATATTGTTGATTCAAAAGTTACGATTCATACTGATCATGCTGCAATTAGATACCTTATGACAAAGAAAGATGCTAAACCGAGGCTTATTAGATGGGTACTTCTTTTGCAAGAATTTGATTTACATATTGTAGATAGGAAAGGTGCTGATAATTTGTCTAGATTGGAAAATATTGCTTATGATCCTGTTCCTGTTAATGATAGTTTTCCAAATGAACAATTGGCTGTAATAAAGGTGAGCTCGCGAGACAGGTCCTTGGTATGCTAGATTATGCTAACTTTATTGTTTCCAAGTACTTGCCTCCAACCTTTTCAGCTCAGCAAAGGAGGAAATTCTTTTATGACTTGAGGCATTATTTCTGGGATGACCCACACTTATATAAAGAAGGAGTGGATGGTATTCTGCGAAGGTGTGTTCCCGAATATGAACAACAAGAGATATTGAGTAAATGTCATGGTAGTGTTTATGGAGGACATCACGCCGGAGAAAGAACCGCGCAAAAGGTTCTACAATCAGGTTTTTATTGGCCAACTCTCTTCAAAGATGCGAGAAAGTTTATTTTATCTTGTGATGAATGCCAAAGGGTTGGTAATATCTCCGGACGTAATGAAATGCCTATGAATTATACTCTTGTTATTGAACCATTTGATTGTTGGGGATTTGACTTCATGGGACCTTTTCCGTCTTCGGAAGGTAATACTCATATACTTGTTGCTCGTTGATTATGTTACTAAATGGGTGGAAGCCATACCTACAAAAAGTGCTTGATGGTGAGACCTCTTTAAGAATGCTTTTAGACATTATTTTTCCTAGATTTGGAGTGCCTAGATATATTATGACTGATGGAGGTTCTCATTTTATTCATGGAGGTTTTAGAAAAACTCTTGCTAGGTATGGTATTAATCATAGAATTGCTTCCGCTTATCATCCTCAAACTAGTGGTCAAGTAGAATTATCAAATAGAGAGATTAAATCTATTTTGGGAAAGACCGTTAATAAAACTAGAAAGAATTGGGCTAGTAAATTGAAGGATGCACTATGGGCTTATAGAACTGCTTATAAAAATCCCATGGGAATGTCACCTTATAAAATGGTTTATGGGAAAGCTTGTCATTTACCTTTAGAACTAGAGCACAAAGCTTATTGGGCTGTTAGAGAATTAAATAAAGATCCTAAACTAGTTGGTGATAAGAGGTTGTTGCAATTAAGTTCTCTAGATGAATGGAGAAGTGAAGCTTATGAAAATGCTAAACTCTTTAAAGAGAAAGTTAAGAAATGGCATGATAGAAGGATAATCAAAAGAGAGTTTAATGTTGGGGATAAAGTCCTATTGTATCGGTCTCGTCTCAGACTCTTTGCAGGGAAATTACTCTCGAAATGGGAAGGACCATATGTTGTTGAGGAGGTGTATCATTCAGGAGCAATTAAAATTAGCTCTCTCCAAGGCAATGCCACGCAAGTGGTGAATGGACAAAGACTCAAGCATTATATCTCAGGTGATTCTTATAATGTTGATGTTGATATTATTCAAGTGGAAACACCGGAGGCTTTCATTAAAGGACAAATTGACAGTCCGCCGAACTCGACTTTGAATAGGTAACGATGATCGGTAATGAAAAGTTCGCAATTTACTTTCCGAACAATATTTTTGCTGTTTTTGGAAAATATGAAAAATTACGAGTTCGAAACGGAGTGGAAAAGACGCACGAGGGCGTGCCACCATAGGCCGGCGCGGCCTGGCCTGGGCCCGCGCTGCCCTATGGTCTGGCCGCCTCGTTTCCCCTTTCCGACTCTGGTTCGATCTAGTACTTTCCGTTTGTCGTGAAATTTTTTGCTATATAATCCCCCAGACCCCTGGAGGTCCGTATATCGTTTTCTCGACGTGTTTTGTTTCGAGCTGTTTCTACCAGGATCTGTTTTCGGTCTAGAAGCACCATGGCCTCCAACAACAAGGGCAAGGGGCTTTCGGAGGAAGAAGTGAAGAGGGTGCCATCAAGACAAGAGCAGCAAGCCATTGGGAGCAAGCAAATCTTGGTGGGATCTGTCGACACTCGACGTTCTTTTTCTCATAACTTGCAGGGACCTTTACCACCCGCTCTTAGCCTCGACTCCTTCCCTGTGTTGGAAGAAGCTCTACGGACTACCGATGAGTTTTGTGATCAATATCGGGCTCTAAGAAGAGAAGTGGAGATACTCCAGGAGGAGAATTGCCGTCTCCAAAGAATGCTGGAATACCACTCGATTCACATCACAAGGTCATCATCGCCAACTTCAGATAACAATGAATCTCTTCGAGTCTTAGTGCAGAATTGCCAAGCTGAGAAACCGAAGTCGAAGGAGATCTGTAAGAAGCGCGGGAGGAGTTCATCACCATCATCGCCGAAGGAGTAATTCATCATCGGTATTGGCATCCCCTTGGTTTGTTCCAAGCTTGGGGGAGTGCCGCGGTATCACATCATCACTACCTTTTACTTTTTATTGTCAAGTAGTGTCATATCATGAGTAGGGAAGTTATCATATAAGATGGGTTGTACTTTGGAAGTATCTCTCCTTTAGTTGGTTATCTATGTATCCCTTGGTGTGAGTTATCGTTATGGAATATTAATGAGAAGTCTTATCATTTACATATTGCACATCTTATTTTAGTTTGCAATCTCTATTATATGATTTACCTTGTTGTTAGTATTGGTATCACTTTGGGAGCATTGAATAAATCTATTTGGTTTTGGCAAACTTAGCATTGGTCAATAGCAACAACACTTTGAGGTTTAAGTAGAAAAGAGAAATACATGTAGTTATTTCATTGTCTTTCTTTCTTGTTAGCTCATAGCTTATTATTTGAAGTTAAAATTGTTTGTGCTTACAAGGAAGATGCATGATTGTTTCTATCACATGTATATTTGTTTGTTTCCCTCAACTCTTATGCTTGCTAATTAACCTTGCTAGCCAAAAGTTTGTACTGAGAGGGAATACTTCTCGTGCATCCAAACCTTAGCCCAAACCTATGTCATTTGTGTCCACCATACCTACCTACTACATGGTATTTTCTGCCATTCCAAGTAAATACTTTATGTGCTACCTTTAAACAATTCAAAACTTAGTATCTCTTATTTGTGTCAATGTTTTATAGCTCATGAGGAAGTATGTGGTGTTTTATCTTTCAATCTTGTTGGGCAACTTTCACCAATGGACTAGTGGCTTCATCCGCTTGTCCAATAATTTTGCAAAAAGAGCTGGCAATGGGATTCCCAGTCCCAAACTAATTAACCTAATAAGACACTCCTCCATGGTATGTGATTGATGGACGGCACCCGAAGGATTCGGTTAGCCATGGCTTGTGTAAGCAAAGGTTGGGGGAGTGTCATCATAATAAAACTAAAATAAAAAGGCACTCCTTCATGGTATGAGATTGTTGGCAGGCACCCGAGGATTCGGTTAGCCATGGTTTGTGAAAGAAAGGTTGGAAGGAGTGCCACACAAAATAAAAATAAAATGGGAGCCGCTCTTTGAAGGCTGTTTGGCAAGGGGTTAGAGTACCCGCTACCAGTCGTTGACAACAACAAACACCTCTCAAAATGTTACTTTTATTATCTCTATATGATTTCAAAACCGAAAAAGCTCTAGCACATGATTTAATCACTGCTTCCCTCTGCGAAGGGCCTGTCTTTTACTTTATGTTGAGTCAGTAAACCTATTTCCCTCCATCTCAAGCAAGCATTTGAGTAGTTGTGATCAAACCATTATATTGTGATTTGCTTCATCATGTCTTTTATTCTTCCTTGTTTAGTACAAGTTTTATCCGAATGAATATAGCTTTGCAAGTTATCAATGATCATGAGAAGACCATTATGATTGAGTATGCAAGTTGTGCCATATAAACTTTAACATGAGAGCGCTGCTCAATGAGATAAGTATAATCTGTTAATTGTTCTCTGACCAAGAACGAAGTTTGCCATCACCAACTATGATTTCTTATGCACCTTTATTTGTGATTACTTTATACTTGTTTCAAGTTGAGTTATATGAGGAAGTTGTTTACTATAATGTCTTGTGTGAATGAATATGATGCTTCTTGTCCGTATTTTATTTATCGACTCTTCACTCCATAAACATGTGGTCCTGTTTATCGAGTTCGGTTTCGCTTGGGGACAAGTGAAGTCTAAGCTGGGGGGAGTTGATACGTCCAATTTGCATCACTATTTTATATCATAATTTGCCGTTATTCATTGATATATTTCATATTGGGACACAATACTTATGTTATTTCATCTATTTTGCATGTTTCATCATTATTGGAGGATCAAGCACCGGAGCCAGGATTCTGCTGGAAAAAGCACCGTCAGAACGCAATATTTCGGAAGATCAAGCTGTGGAAGGAAATTATACCAAAAATCCTATTTTTCAAGATGACGAAGGAAGCCGGAAGGAGGAGCCGAGAGGGCCCAAGGTGGGGCCGGACCACGAGCCGGCGCGGCCCATGGCCCGGCCGCGCCACCATGTGGTGTGGGGGCCCCACAGCCCCTTTCGCCTCCTTTTCTTGGCGAAACCCTTCGTCCCGAAAACCTAAGCCACAGAGGGTACCTCACGAAGAGTTACAGCCGCCTCTGCGGGGCGGAGAACACCAGAGAGAAAAGAGCTCTCCGGCGGGCAGGAATCCGCCGGGGAAATTCCCTCCCGGAGGGGGAAATCGACGCCATCGTCACCGTCATCGAGCTGGACATCATCTCCACCGCCATCACCATCATCTTCATCATCATCACCGCCATCTCCACCGCAGCACCTCGTCACCGCTGTAGCAATTTGGGTTTGATCTTGATTGTTTGATAGGGGAAACTCTCCCGGTATCTATTTCTACTTGTTGTTGATGCTATTGAGTGAAACCATTGAACCAAGGTTTATGTTCAGATTGTTATTCATCATCATATCACCTCTGATCATGTTCCATATGATGTCTCGTGAGTAGTTCGTTTAGTTCTTGAGGACATGGGTGAAGTCTAAATGTTAGTAGTGAACTATGGTTGAGTAATATTCAATGGTATGATATTTAAGTTGTGGTGTTATTCTTCTAGTGGTGTCATGTGAACGTCGACTACATGACACTTCACCTTTATGGGCCTAGGGGAATGCATCTTGTACTCGTTTGCCAATTGCGGGGTTGCCGGAGTGACGAAACCTAAACCCCCGTTGGTGTATCGATGCAGGAGGGATAGCAGGATCTCAGAATTTAAGGCTGTGGTTAGATTTATTCTTAATTACTTTCTTGTAGTTGCGGATGCTTGCAAGGGGTATAATCACAAGTATGTATTGGTCCTAGGAAGGGCGGTACATTAGCATAGGTTCACCCACACAACACTTATCATAACAATGAAGATTATTTGGCCGTATGTAGCGAAAGCACTAGACTAAAATCCCGTGTGTCCTCGAGAACGTTTGGTCATTATAAGTAAACAAACCGGCTTGTCCTTTGTGCTAAAAAGGATTGGGCCACTCGCTGCAATTGTTACTCTCGCACTTTACTTACTCGTACTTTATTCAAGCTGTTACATCAAAACCCCCTGAATACTTGTCTCGTGAGCATTTACAGTGAATCCTTCATGGAAACTGCTTGTCAACACCTTCTGCTCCTCGTTGGGATCGACATTCTTACTTATCGAAGATACTACGATACACCCCCTATACTTGTGGGTCATCAAGACTATTTTCTGGCGTCGTTGCCGGGGAGTGAAGCGCTATTGGTAAGTAGAATTGGTAAGGAAAACCTTTACTGTTTGTGCTGATTTTATTTCTCTCGCTTGCTATAAGTCATTATGGAGAGATCTTCTCTTCAATTTCTATTTGGGAAATCTACTACTACTGCAACGGTAGTGGATGAGGCGCCGAGTGAGGAAGTGATACCATATAAAATACCTATGAAAATTATTGAACGTGTTATGGATAACCGCTATGAAGGGGATGGAACTGTCCACCCCGGAGATCATTTATTGTTCTTGCATGAATTATGCGGTTTATTCAAGTGTGCAGGTATTGCTATGGATGAAGTGAGGAAGAAACTATTCTCTATATCGTTGTCTGGTAAGGCGGCGCATTGTTATAAATTACTGGATAATGGGGATTCTCTTGAATGGAATGATATTGTGCCCCAGTTTTATTCTAAGTTCTATCCTCCAAGTGAAATTCACAAGGATCGGAATCGCATATATAATTTTTGGCCTCATGATGGAGAGAGTATTGCCCAAGCTTGGGGAGATTGAAGTCTTTAATGCTCAAATGCCCCATTCATGAGCTTCCTGGTAATGTTATTATTGATAATTTCTATGCAAGACTTTCTTTTCAAGACAAGACCTTGCTGGATACTTCTTGTTCCGGATCATTTACACGCAACAGAGAAGAGTTTAAAAGGGACCTTCTTGATCGGATCCAAGAAAATACCGAAGGTTGGGAGAACGACAAGGATAGAGAATCGGGTATAATTTATGATTATAAATGCATTGAAGCTTTTATGGATACCGATAAATTTCGTAATATGAGTGCTACATATGGTCTTGATTCTCAAGTTGCTGCAAATCTTTATAAAGCTTTTGCCTCTCATTATGAATTTCCTAAGAAGAATTTTGATAAGTATCATGAACCGTATACAGATAAAATTGATTCATCTATTAATAAATGCATTGTAGTTGAAACTGCTGATCATGTTATTCCTGAAGCTTATATTGAAAAAACTCCTTTCCTCGCTAAAATGAAGGAGTACTCGTTATAAATAGTGCGGTTCATAAAAGTGAAAAGAAACATGTAGAACCCGAAGAACAAATAAAAGTTGAACCTCGTCGTTGCAATAGTTAAAGATCTTGTGACTGAAAATGTGGAGGATGGTCATATTATTTTCTCGTGAAGATGCTTCTAATATTGTTTCACATCCTAATAAACCCAAACAAGTTAGTGTTCCTATGCTATCCGTTAGAATTGGTGATCATTGCTATTATGGTTTATGTGATATTGGTGCAAGTGTTAGTGCTATTCCTTATGAGCTTTACACGGAGATTATGCACGAAATTGATTCTTGTGAACTTGAAGATATTGATGTGGTTATTCAGCTGGCTAATAGAGAAACTATTTCTCCAATTGGTATTGTTCGAGATGTAGAAGTTCTATGTGGTAAGATTAAATATCCTGCTGACTTTTTGGTACTTTGTAGCACCCTACCTTTTAATAAAGGCAAGATACCTGTGTATAGTGCTATTCCCGGGATCACTGATAGCACACACATTACAAAATATAGTAATCATTGCAATAGTATCAAATTACTACATCTTTGATCCAGAGGATAAAGTAAAACCTTACAAATTGCATAGTCACATGGACTAGCTCTGTACAATGTTCAGAACAAACACAGCGGAAATTTAAATCATCAATGAGCCTTCATCTTCTTCATGTGCCACAGGCAGTCATGTTGGAATGTAGACTCGAGATCCTACTACGTACTTCTCCTCAGAAAATCCTGCACGTTTGAATATGCAGCCCCACGAATGGAGGTCAGTACAATGATGTACTGGCAAATGGCACTTATATGGTGGCAGTTTTTAGGCATGACTATCTACATGATATTTGGCTAGTGGAGTTTAGGCAAATTTGCATAAAGCCAGTTTTATCCTATATTTTATTTAAAACAAAACATTTTGAAAATCTTTGAATGACATTATGAAATCACACCATGGTTAAATCCTCCATGGGTTTTAGAATAATCACATGGTTACATCTCCCATGAGTTTTACAAAGGTTGATACAAATTTTAATACATTCAGAAAAGGTGATGAGATTCTTCCGTACATTCCTTGCCTAGAAGCTCAAATTGTCCATAACCGGGGACACGGCTAAGATCTTAGGTTTAACTCTCGAGAGGTTGTGCACTTTCACCTTACGACCCACCCTTCCCAAGAGAAGAATGAGACAAGATCTTTCGGAAGAAGAATTCAACCATACAAACTAGACCCGTTCCCTTGGCCGTCGCCTCCACCCACTGTCTAGCCACAAGTTGAATCCTCACAACTTAATTAATCTTGGCAGAGCCCATAATACCATAAGGCTGCACTGGAAGCTATCTAAAACATGGACGACATGGAAATCTCTTTAATCCTGGGTGGCCAACCACAAGTGGAACTCACAAGCTTAAAACCCATCCCAGGTAATAAACCCCCACACGATCCCCTGGTGAAAACCAGGTGTGCAGTCAAAAGCGACCACTCTACAAATGCGAACTCTCAGGGATTCACCACTTTAGCCCACTAGCTACGACTAGGAGCGTGGACCTGAGCAGCCGCCCACCAATCAACCAATCCACCCAGGTGTTTCATTAGGGTTGTTACTTTTAAATTTCCAAACATTCTCATCCAATAACAAAACATCACTTGACATTTGATGTTCAAGCAAAAGTGAAGCATCCTAGCAATGGGTTCAGGAGTAGCTACACACTACTAGGTTTTGCTAAGCATAGCATGATACTTTACTTTTGAAATCAAAATCCTAACATGCATACTAGTTTTAAAAACACTAATGCATAAATAAAATAGATAGGATTTGAATGTCACTTGCCTTTTTGGTAATTGAAGATCGTTCACTTCTCTCACCAAAACAAGTCGCTCTTCACACGAACTATAAGATAAATATATCACAACATAAACACACCATTCAACAACAACAAAATCAAACAAGACAACAATCGAAAATCATTCTATGGTACTAAGGTGGGGCATGAGGTCTGGCTTGCAAGGTATGGCGGTGAGAGTTTGGATGGCAAGTCACATGATTAGAAAAAGATGGATTATCTAAGATATAATTGAAGAATCTTTATGCTTTACAAAAGCATGAAAACAGTTTTGAATGGCTCATGTGAATTGAATCACATAAGTGACAAATAGTGCAACAACAATACTATTGAATAAGTGTGACAACAATTACTCAAAATAGTATAAATTACACATAGGTTTCGGTATGGATTTTTGATATGTTGAATTACTCAATTAACTCATTTGTAAATTGAATAGTTCAATATAATCCAATAAGATTAAGTGGGCATGAGGTTTAAAACGCATGATAGGTGTCGGGATTTGGTTCGTGGATCCTAATGGATAACAAGGGTTTAACACATGGGATATGTAGTAGGGTTTCTTGACCTCACCGGAGCAAGATGAAAGTCTAAAATAGGACATCTCACACTTTACTCAAATAACTCACTTGTTATTTGAATAATATGAACTAGGATAAAATCATTTGGACATATGTGCTCATGGAACATGATGATTGTGTCTAAGAGATTTTGATAGATGGGCTTGTCTAAAGACTTCACCTTTGCAAAGATGAATCTTGTTTAGAATAATTAAGAAAAGGCATCTAAAATGAAAATACTCAAATCCTCATATTTGAATTTGAATAGTCACAAAAGGGTTGAACTAAATTTGGTGTTTGTGCAAGTGTACATATGGCAGAAATATGATCCATTTGCAAAAAGAATCACTCTATTTGGGTTTATAGAATTTGAGTTATGTCAAAATACTCAAATTCACATATTCAAATTTGAATATTTGAACATTACTCGAAAAAGTCAGATTTAAATTCACATTTGTGTTCTAAACATTTTTATGAGTCCAGCGGTATATTATTTGCCAACTTTGGATGTGTAATTATGTTTTTATAATTTTTAGAAGATTAAACACGTCGCGGTTAAAATTTTGATGTTGTACGAAAGATTGTCAGAAAAAGTTTCTCTGACGGAAAAAACTTTCTTCACGAAGAATGTAGAGAATTAAATTAGGTATCCAAAGCTCAAAGAATCGATTTAAACGGAGTTATAGATCTCATAATATGAATTTCACGAGTTGCTGAACAAATTTGAGCTAGCTCACATGCCTTGATCGATCGATCGAATGAAACGTGACAAGGCTAATCATGGATCCTGAGATCTGGATCTAACGGCCTACGATCAGCACGATCAGCAAAACGATAATGATCTAAACCTGCCGCTCGTTCGCACGTACCAGAAGTGGTTCACGCCATCGCTCGGGAAGACGACGATGGCAGGCTCGGGCACGGTCGATGGCGGTGTCGTCGCTTCAGGGGCTCCCTGGGTCGACGGCGTGCGGCGCGAGGAGGGGCTGTGAAGGTGTGCTCGGCGAGCTCGATGGCTTCCACTCGCGTCGAAAAAGGTAGGACGGAGTGGTGCCTGCGGTAGTCGGCGCCGGTAGCTCGTTATGGACGTCGTTCGGCTGCGGAAAAAAATATGAAGTAGGAGCTTAGATGATGTGACATTGAGAGGTGAAGAGAAGGGCGCAGAAATGAGGCAGAGTTCCTCCTATACCGGCCGGAATCGTTCGCGAAACGGCGGCAGACGGCGAAGCTTTGGCGTGTGATTCGAGCAGCCTGGTGGCGTGGTGAGGTGAAGTGGTGGAGTGTGAGAAGGAAAGGTTAGTGCCTCTTTTATATAAGAGTGAACGGTGCTCTAATTGCTATAGGATTTAGTGGCAGGTTATGACTGCAGTTTCTAGATTTTATGGCCTGCATTTGCATTGGCGTTATTGGCTGGTTGTAATGCTTGCAGCAATGCTGCGATGCTTCTAGGAAAACCGAAAGCCTGGGTTGCTAGCTAGCTCGTGTTGTAAGATGGAAATGAAATGATTGACTAGATAGTAGTACACAGTACGGGAGGTCACGTAAAAGAGAAGTTTGGCAAAGTATAATAGAACAAATATTGCATGCACGTGTGCATGACCTTAGGCAAAAATACACAAATAGGTTCAGATGATTGTTGTTAGTGAAAAACAACATAAAGAAGAAAAACATTTTAATTAACTCAAGGTTTCAATTCCTTGTGAAATTTTCAATCAAGTTCAAACAATCAAGCATTTAATTTATTTTTATTTTACATTTCGGAATTTTGAAAATTTCGGGATGTGACATACTTGGTTCTGCTGCTAGTGATTATTGTCCTATCATTTTTGGTAGACCTTTTCTAAATACTTGTGGAGCTATTATAGATTGCAAGAAAGAGAAAAGTTTGACTAAATTTGCTGGTGAATCTTATGAGTTTAACTTCTCTAAATTTACCAAAACTCCTTATAAAGCTGATTTGCCTAGTGATGATTTTAAAATGGAGCAGTGTGCATCTATTGTTCTTGTTCCTAATAATCCTTTGCAGCAACATTTGGAGAATAGCGAGAGTGAGGTTTTTAGGAAAGAAAGAGATGAGCTTGAGGAAATTTTTCTTCGTCAACCTATTCTCAAGCATGATTTACCGGTGGAAGATTTGGGTACAACACCGCCACCAAAGGAAGATCCTGTTTTTGATTTAAAGCCTTTACCTGATAATCTTAAATATGCTCATACTGATGATAAGAAAATATATCATGTTATTATTAGTTCTAAGCTTACAGAGTTTGAAGAAGAAAGGTTATTGGAAATATTGAAGAAACACCGAGGAGCTATTGGCTACACTCTTGATGATTTGAAGGGGATTTCTCCTTCTATTTGCCAACATGCTATTAATATGGAAGATGATGCAAAGCCTGTTGTTGAACATCAGCGCCGTCTAATTCCGAAGATGAAGGAGGTGGTAAGGAATGAGGTATTAAAACTTCTTGAAGCTGGTATTATATATCCTATTGCTGATAGTAGATGGGTTAGTCTTGTGCATTGCGTTCCCAAGAAAGGAGGAATGACTGTTGTGCCTAATGATAATGATGAGCTCATCCCTCAAAGAGTAGTCGTAGGGTATAGAATGTGCATTGATTTTCGAAAAGTTAATAAAGTTACTAAGAAAGATCATTACCCTTTACCATTTATTGATCAAATGCTAGAAAGATTGTCTAAAAATACTCATTTTTGCTTTCTTGATGGTTATTACGGGTTTTCACAAATTGTCTGTTAAAACTAAAGATCAAGAGAAAACCACTTTTACTTGTCCCTATGGAACTTATGCTTATAGGCGTATGCCTTTTGGTTTATGTAATGCTCCTGCTACTTTTCAAAGATGCATGTCTGCTATTTTTCATGGCTTTTGTGAGAGTATTGTGGAAGTATTCATGGATGATTTCTCCGTCTATGGGAATTCTTTTGATAGTTGCTTGCGAAACCTTGATAAAGTTTTGCGGAGATGTGAAGAAACTAACCTTGTTCTTAATTGGGAGAAATGCCACTTTATGGTTAATGAAGGAATTGTATTGGGACATAAAATTTCTGAGAGAGGTATTGAAGTTGATAGAGCTAAAGTTAAAGCAATTGAGAAGATGCCCTATCCGAGGGATGTTAAAGGTATTCGTAGTGTTCTTGGTCATGCTTGGGTTTTATAGGAGATTTATTAAAGATTTCTCCAAGATTTCAAAGCCTCTTACTAATCTTCTTCAAAAAGACGTACCTTTTGTTTTTGATGATGATTGTAAGGAAGCTTTTGAAACTCTAAAGAAAGCCTTAACAACTGCTCCTATAGTTGAACCTCCTGATTGGAACTTACCATTTGAAATTATGTGTGATGCTAGTGATTTTGCTGTAGGCGCTGTTCTTGGACAGCGGGTAAATAAAAAACTGAATGTTATTCATTATGCTAGTAAAACTCTTGATGCTGCTCAAAGAAATTATGCTACAACTGAAAAAGAATTATTAGCTGTAGTCTTTGCTTGTGATAAATTTAGATCTTATATTGTTGATTCAAAAGTTACGATTCATACTGATCATGCTGCAATTAGATACCTTATGACAAAGAAAGATGCTAAACCGAGGCTTATTAGATGGGTACTTCTTTTGCAAGAATTTTATTTACATATTGTAGATAGGAAAGGTGCTGATAATTTGTCTAGATTGGAAAATATTGCTTATGATCCTGTTCTCGTTAATGATAGTTTTCCAAATGAACAATTGGCTGTAATAAAGGTGAGCTCGCGAGACAGTCCTTGGTATGCTGATTATGCTAACTTTATTGTTTCCAAGTACTTGCCTCCAACCTTTTCAGCTCAGCAAAGGAGGAAATTCTTTTATGACTTGAGGCATTATTTCCGGGATGACCCACACTTATATAAAGAAGGAGTGGATGGTATTCTGCGAAGGTGTGTTCCCGAATATGAACAACAAGAGATATTGAGTAAATGTCATGGTAGTGTTTATGGAGGACATCACGCCGGAGAAAGAACCGCGCAAAAGGTTCTACAATCAGGTTTTTATTGGCCAACTCTCTTCAAAGATGCGAGAAAGTTTATTTTATCTTGTGATGAATGCCAAAGGGTTGGTAATATCTCCAGACGTAATGAAATGCCTATGAATTATACTCTTGTTATTGAACCATTTGATTGTTGGGGATTTGACTTCATGGGACCTTTTCCGTCTTCAGAAGGTAATACTCATATACTTGTTGCTGTTGATTATGTTACCAAATGGGTGGAAGCCATACCTAAAAAAAGTGCTGATGGTGAGACCTCTTTAAGAATGCTTTTAGACATTATTTTTCCTAGATTTGGAGTGCCTAGATATATTATGACTGATGGAGGTTCTCATTTTATTCATGGAGGTTTTAGAAAAACTCTTGCTAGGTATGGTATTAATCATAGAATTGCTTCCGCTTATCATCCTCAAACTAGTGGTCAAGTAGAATTATCAAATAGAGAGATTAAATCTATTTTGGGAAAGACCGTTAATAAAACTAGAAAGAATTGGGCTAGTAAATTGAAGGATGCACTATGGGCTTATAGAACTGCTTATAAAAATCCCATGGGAATGTCACCTTATAAAATGGTTTATGGGAAAGCTTGTCATTTACCTTTAGAACTAGAGCACAAAGCTTATTGGGCTGTTAGAGAATTAAATAAAGATCCTAAACTAGCTGGTGATAAGAGGTTGTTGCAATTAAGTTCTCTAGATGAATGGAGAAGTGAAGCTTATGAAAATGCTAAACTCTTTAAAGAGAAAGTTAAGAAATGGCATGATAGAAGGATAATCAAAAGAGAGTTTAATGTTGGGGATAAAGTCCTATTGTATCGGTCTCGTCTCAGACTCTTTGCAGGGAAATTACTCTCGAAATGGGAAGGACCATATGTTGTTGAGGAGGTGTATCGTTCAGTAGCAATTAAAATTAGCTCTCTCCAAGGCAATGCCACGCAAGTGGTGAATGGACAAAGACTCAAGCATTATATCTCAGGTGATTCTTATAATGTTGATGTTGATATTATTCAAGTGGAAACACCGGAGGCTTTCATTAAAGGACAAATTGACAGTCCGCCAGAACTCGACTTTGAATAGGTAACAGTACTGGTAATGAAAAGTTCGCAATTTACTTTCCGAACAATATTTTTGCTGTTTTTGGAAAATATGAAAAATTACGAGTTCGAAACGGAGTGGAAAAGACGCACGAGGGCGTGCCACCATAGGCCGGCGCGGCCTGGCCTGGGCCCGCGCCGCCCTATGGTCTGGCCGCCTCGTTGCCCCTTTCCGACTCTGGTTCGATCTGGTACTTTCCGTTTGTCGTGAAATTTTTTGCTATATAATCCCCCGGACCCCTGGAGGTCCGTATATCGTTTTCTCGACGTGTTTTGTTTCGAGCTGTTTCTGCCAGGATCTGTTTTCGGTCTAGAAGCACCATGGCCTCCAACAACAAGGGCAAGGGGCTTTCGGAGGAAGAAGTGAAGAGGGTGCCATCAAGACAAGAGCAGCAAGCCATTGGGAGCAAGCAAATCTTGGTGGGATCTGTCGACACTCGACGTTCTTTTTCTCATAACTTGCAGGGACCTTTACCACCCGCTCTTAGCCTCGACTCCTTCCCTGTGTTGGAAGAAGCTCTACGGACTACCGATGAGTTTTGTGATCAATATCGGGCTCTAAGAAGAGAAGTGGAGATACTCCAGGAGGAGAATTGCCGTCTCCAAAGAATGCTGGAATACCACTCGATTCACATCACAAGGTCATCATCGCCAACTTCAGATAACAATGAATCTCTTCGAGACTTAGTGCAGAATTGCCATGCTGAGAAACTGAAGCTGAAGGAGATCTGTAAGAAGCGCGGGAGGAGTTCATCACCATCATCGCCGAAGGAGTAATTCATCATCGGTATTGGCATCCCCTTGGTTTGTTCCAAGCTTGGGGGAGTGCCGTGGTATCACATCATCACTACCTTTTACTTTTTATTGTCAAGTAGTGTCATATCATGAGTAGGGAAGTTATCATATAAGATGGGTTGTACTTTGGAAGTATCTCTCCTTTAGTTGGTTATCTATGTATCCCTTGGTGTGAGTTATCGTTATGGAATATTAATGAGAAGTCTTATCATTTACATATTGCACATCTTATTTTAGTTTGCAATCTCTATTATATGATTTACCTTGTTGTTAGTATTGGTATCACTTTGGGAGCATTGAATAAATCTATTTGGTTTTGGCAAACTTAGCATTGGTCAATAGCAACAACACTTTGAGGTTTAAGTAGAAAAGAGAAATACATGTAGTTATTTCATTGTCTTTCTTTCTTGTTAGCTCATAGCTTATTATTCTGAAGTTAAAATTGTTTGTGCTTACAAGGAAGATGCATGATTGTTTCTATCACATGTATATTTGTTTGTTTCCCTCAACTCTTATGCTTGCTAATTAACCTTGCTAGCCAAAAGTTTGTACTGAGAGGGAATACTTCTCGTGCATCCAAACCTTAGCCCAAACCTATGTCATTTGTGTCCACCATACCTACCTACTACATGGTATTTTCTGCCATTCCAAGTAAATACTTTATGTGCTACCTTTAAACAATTCAAAACTTAGTATCTCTTATTTGTGTCAATGTTTTATAGCTCATGAGGAAGTATGTGGTGTTTTATCTTTCAATCTTGTTGGGCAACTTTCACCAATGGACTAGTGGCTTCATCCGCTTGTCCAATAATTTTGCAAAAAGAGTCGGCAATGGGATTCCCGAGTCCCAAACTAATTAACCTAATAAGACACTCCTCCATGGTATGTGATTGATGGACGGCACCCGAAGGATTCGGTTAGCCATGGCTTGTGTAAGCAAAGGTTGGGGGAGTGTCATCATAATAAAACTAAAATAAAAAGGCACTCCTTCATGGTATGAGATTGTTGGCAGGCACCCGAGGATTCGGTTAGCCATGGTTTGTGAAAGAAAGGTTGGAAGGAGTGCCACACAAAATAAAAATAAAATGGGAGCCGCTCTTTGAAGGCTGTTTGGCAAGGGGGTTAGAGTACCCGCTACCAGTCGTTGACAACAACAAACACCTCTCAAAATGTTACTTTTATTATCTCTATATGATTTCAAAACCGAAAAAGCTCTAGCACATGATTTAATCACTGCTTCCCTCTGCGAAGGGCCTGTCTTTTACTTTATGTTGAGTCAGTAAACCTATTTCCCTCCATCTCAAGCAAGCATTTGAGTAGTTGTGATCAAACCATTATATTGTGATTTGCTTCATCATGTCTTTTATTCTTCCTTGTTTAGTACAAGTTTTATCTGAATGAATATAGCTTTGCAAGTTATCAATGATCATGAGAAGACCATTATGATTGAGTATGCAAGTTGTGCCATATAAACTTTAACATGAGAGCGCTGCTCAATGAGATAAGTATAATCTGTTAATTGTTCTCTGACCAAGAACGAAGTTTGCCATCACCAACTATGATTTCTTATGCACCTTTATTTGTGATTACTTTATACTTGTTTCAAGTTGAGTTATATGAGGAAGTTGTTTACTATAATGTCTTGTGTGAATGAATATGATGCTTCTTGTCCGTATTTTATTTATCGACTCTTCACTCCATAAACATGTGGTCCTGTTTACCGAGTTCAGTTTCGCTTGGGGACAAGTGAAGTCTAAGCTTGGGGGGAGTTGATACGTCCAATTTGCATCACTATTTTATATCATAATTTGCCGTTATTCATTGATATATTTCATATTGGGACACAATACTTATGTTATTTCATCTATTTTGCATGTTTCATCATTATTGGAGGATCAAGCACCGGAGCCAGGATTCTGCTGGAAAAAGCACCGTCAGAACGCAATATTTCGGAAGATCAACTGTGGAAGGAAATTATACCAAAAATCCTATTTTTCAAGATGACGAAGGAAGCCAGAAGGAGGAGCTGAGAGGGCCCAAGGTGGGGCCAGACCACAGGCCGGCGCGGCCCATGGCCTGGCCGCGCCACCATGTGGTGTGGGGGCCCCACAGCCCCTTTCGCCTCCTTTTCTTGGCGAAACCCTTCGTCCCGAAAACCTAAGCCACAGAGGGTACCTCACGAAGAGTTACGGCCGCCTCGCGGGGCGGAGAACACCGGAGAGAAAAGAGCTCTCCGGCGGGCGGGAATCCGCCGGGAAATTCCCTCCGGAGGGGGAAATCGACGCCATCGTCACCGTCATCGAGCTGGACATCATCTCCACCGCCATCACCATCATCTTCATCATCATCACCGCCATCTCCACCGCAGCACCTCGTCACCGCTGTAGCAATTTGGGTTTGATCTTGATTGTTTGATAGGGGAAACTCTCCCGGTATCTATTTCTACTTGTTGTTGATGCTATTGAGTGAAACCATTGAACCAAGGTTTATGTTCAGATTGTTATTCATCATCATATCACCTCTGATCATGTTCCATATGATGTCTCGTGAGTAGTTCGTTTAGTTCTTGAGGACATGGGTGAAGTCTAAATGTTAGTAGTGAACTATGGTTGAGTAATATTCAATGGTATGATATTTAAGTTGTGGTGTTATTTTTCTAGTGGTGTCATGTGAACGTCGACTACATGACACTTCACCTTTATGGGCCTAGGGGAATGCATCTTGTACTCGTTTGCCAATTGCGGGGTTGCCGGAGTGACAGAAACCTAAACCCCCGTTGGTGTATCGATGCAGGAGGGATAGCAGGATCTCAGAATTTAAGGCTGTGGTTAGATTTATTCTTAACTACTTTCTTGTAGTTGCGGATGCTTGCAAGGGGTATAATCACAAGTATGTATTGGTCCTAGGAAGGGCGGTACATTAGCATAGGTTCACCCACACAACACTTATCATAACAATGAAGATTATTTAGCCGTATGTAGCAAAAGCACTAGACTAAAATCTCGTGTGTCCTCGAGAACGTTTGGTCATTATAAGTAAACAAACCGGCTTGTCCTTTGTGCTAAAAAGGATTGGGCCACTCGCTGCAATTGTTACTCTCGCACTTTACTTACTCGTACTTTATTCAACTGTTACATCAAAACCCCCTGAATACTTGTCTGTGAGCATTTACAGTGAATCCTTCATCGAAACTGCTTGTCAACACCTTCTGCTCCTCGTTGGGATCGACATTCTTATTTATCAAAGATACTACGATACACCCCCTATACTTGTGGGTCATCAAGCAACCAATCTTTAGCTCTTCCTCTTAATGAGAAAGGAAACAATTTTAATTTTATAATCTCACCATCTACATCCTTATACTTTTGCATTTCACATAATTCACAAAATTATTGAGATGGGCAGCAGCATCATCAGAACTAACACCAGAAAATTGCTCTCGCATAACAAGATTCAGTAGCAGGTGGAGCAATAGGTGTGCATAAGAAATCATTATTATTTGTGGTTGTGAAGTCACACAACTTAGTATTTTCAGGAGTACCCATTTTAGCAACAGTAAATAAAGCAAACTAGATAAAGTAAATGCAGGTAACTAATTTTTTGGGTTTTTGATATAGCAAACAAGATAACAAATAAAGTAAAACTAGCAACTAATTTTTTTGTGTTTTGTTTTAGTGCAGCAAACAAAGTAGTGAATAAAATAAAGCAAGACAAAAACAAAGGAAAGAGATTGGAAGTGGAGACTCCCCTTGCAGCGTGTCTTGATCTCCCCGGCAACGGCGCCAGAAAACAGTTGCTGGCGCAAAGTTGACGTGGGAGTTAGAGATCCCTGTGATGTAACTTTTCTTCAGGTCCCCGGCAACGGCGCCAGAAAACAGTCTTGATACGCGTACAGCACGCGACCGTTGGGAACCCCAAGAGGAAGGTGTGATGCGTACAGCGGCAAGTTTTCCCTCAGTAAGAAACCAAGGTTTATCGAACCGAGTAGGAGCCAAGAAGCACGTTGAAGGTTGATGGCGGCGAGATGTAGTGCGGCGCAACACCGGTGATTCCGGCGCCAACGTGGAACCTGCACAACACAACCAAAGTACTTTGCCCCAACGAAACAGATGAGGTTGTCAATCTCACCGGCTTGCTGTAACAAAGGATTAGATGTATAGTGTGGATGATGATTGTTTCCAAAAAACGAGTAGAACAAGTATTGCGATAGATTGTATTCGATGTTAAAGAATGGACCGGGGTCCACAGTTCACTAGAGGTGTCTCTCCCATAAGATAAATAGCATGTTGGGTGAACAAATTACAGTTGGGCAATTGACAAATAGAGAGGGCATGACAATGCACATACATGATATGATGAGTATTGTGAGATTTAATTGGGCATTACGACAAAGTACATAGACCGCTATCCAGCATGCATCTATGCCTAAAAAGTCCACCTTCGAGGTTATCATCCAAACCCCTTCCAGTATTAAGTTGTAAACAACAGACAATTGCATTAAGTATGGTGCGTAATGTAATCAATAACTACATCCTCGGACATAGCATCAATGTTTTATCCCTAGTGGCAACAGCACATCCACAACCTTAGAACTTTCTGTCACTCGTCCCGCATTTAATGGAGGCATGAACCCACTATCGAGCATAAATACTCCCTCTTGGAGTTAAGAGTAAAAACTTGGCCAGAGCCTCTACTAATAACGGAGAGCATGCAAGATCATAAACAACACATAGGTAATAGATTGATAATCAACATAACATAGTATTCTCTATCCATCGGATCCCAACAAACACAACATATAGCATTACAGATAGATGATCTTGATCATGTTAGGCAGCTCACAAGGCCCGATAATGAAGCATAATTAGGAGAAGACGACCATCTAGCTACTGCTATGGACCCATAGTCCAGGGGTGAACTACTCACTCATCACTCCGGAGGCGACCATGGCGGTGAAGAGTCCTCCGGGAGATGATTCCCCTCTCCGGCAGGGTGCCGGAGGCGATCTCCTGAATCCCCCGAGATGGGATTGGCGGCGGCGGCGTCTCTGGAAGGTTTTCCGTATCGTGGCTCTCGGTACTGGTGGTTTCGCGACGAAGGCTATAAGTAGGCGGAGGAGATAGGTCAGGGGGCGACGCGAGGGGCCCACACACTAGGCCGGCGCGGCCAGGGCTTGGGCCGCGCCGCCCTAGCGTCTGGCCACCTCGTGGCCCCACTTCGTATCATCTTCGGTCTTCTGGAAGCTTCGTGTGAAAATAGGCCCCTGGGCGTTGATTTCGTCCAATTCCGAGAATATTTCCTTACTAGGATTTCGAAACCAAAAACAGCAGAAAACAACAAGCGGCTCTTCGGCATCTCGTTAATAGGTTAGTGCCGGAAAATGTATAAATATGACATAAAGTATGCATAAAACATGTAGATATCATCAATAATGTGGCATGGAACATAAGAAATTATCGATACGTCGGAGACGTATCAGAGGTCGATGATGGTCTTCATGCCTTGAGGAAGAGCTTGAGGACGAAAGGCCACCATGAGAGTAGTAATCTTGTGGCGAGCTTGAGGATGATGAAGTAGAGCGGTGTCGGCGATGGCGACCCAAGTTGGTGATGGCGCGCTCGAGGCTATCCATGCGTCGCTCCATGTTCGCATCATTGGCCGCCATTTGGCCATCCATGTTCGTATTGCTCATCGATGCGCATCTCGAAGAGGGCGAGTTGCTCCTTGAACTCTTGGCGTTGTGTCCATAGGTTGTGTTGAGTAACCAACCTCTCGGTGTTGCGGAGGACTTCTCCCTCCCTTGGGTCATCTCCGTTCCTATCCATGATGGAAAGACAAGAACTATGTTGTGTAGGTTAGTGGAAGGAGACTACCTCACACTCTTACCAAGGTAAGATAGTATTGAGGCAATCAACCAAGCCAAAAGCAAGATCAAGTGTATCGGGGACACACGCAAAACCACACGCAAAAGCTAGCAAATATGGTGTTAGGTGAGTATTGTGGAAAGCCAAAAGACAAAATCCAAGATCGAGTATGTTGTTAAAAGTGGGTGAGGTCCAAAAATCCAAATGTCAATGTGAAGATCACTATGAACACGGAAAAGTTGTGGAACACACACACGGGATAAGCGGGGTTAGTGCAACCAAAAGTGAGCGGAAAAGTGTATGTAAAGGTGCTCGGTATCACACTAACACAAGGAGAGCCAAAGCTTTGGTTGCAAAGGAAGAGACAACAAGATTCACACGCGGCCTCTCTTCTCTTCTCTCGTTTGCTTAAAAGCTTATGACTCTTTTGTACACGGTGGCACTTGCACTCGTTTGTATCTATGGTGGCACTTTCACTCTTTTGTATGTATGGATGTATGGTGCTTCTTGCACTCTTTTTGTGTTTTTGGGGCTTTTTCACGCACTATGTTAGCGTTAGCCTCGCTTTTGCTATCTTGCCACACGAGTGTTTGCTTGTATGCTTTACTCCACATGACACACACACCTCACAATCGGGGCCACGTGCAATGTCTCGCAACACTAAACAAGCAATGCTCGATAGGATAGATCGCAAAAGGAAGAGGGTTACAAGGAAAAACTACAAGTTATACCTGCGATGATGGTGGTGGTGGTGGTGGTAGCCGAAATCGAGCTCGGAGGAGGGCGCGGAGCTGCGCTCGGTCTGGGGCCGGTCGGACCGGGTTCTGGACCGGCTGGTCCGGTTGGCGCCCGGTCGACCGGGTGCTGGGCCGGCTGGTCCGGTCTGGGGGCCGGTTGACCGGGTTTCTCAACCGGATTTCGCGTTTCTCTCTCCTGTTCTTCCCCAAACTAAAACCAAAAGAGCAAATCGACGGGAAACGATGGAATTGGAGGCTAAAAGTTGGGGAAATATTAGATCAAGCACAACAACACCGAATCCACGGATCAAAACCACTCAAAACGCAACCAAATCACAGATCGGTCAAGAGGCAATTTGGGGCTATTTTTGGGGATTTTGTGGAAAATTTTCTAGAAACGAAATCGGGTGGGTGGAGGGTCAAAATCGCGGTAACCAAGAGCTGCTGATACCATATGATGAGATCTAAGATCCCGGGAGTGGCCCGATCTCGCGATTTGATCCCGAAAACCAAGGGAAGAGGTGGGAGAACGTGAGGAACACGAAGAACACGAAGAACGCCGGTACTCACGCACGCACACCAACCCGATACACCCGATACTTACCCCCGTGGCTCGATGGACCACGCCAATAGAATCACCCGGAAGAGGCACGCGGCAGAATTCCCGGTGAGAGATTGGGGTTGGAGAAGAAGAGATTGATGAGGGAGAGAGAGTAGCTTGTACTAGAATCTCACTCAGCAATATCCAAATCAACAACCAGGATGCCTTGATTACAGAGGGATGGTAAACCTAGGGAGACTAAGCTCAAAGTTGTGTTTTAAGCTCAATTCAAGTCTAAGGGGTAAAGGAGGGGTCCAGGCTACTTATATAGGCATACATGGCCAGCAAGGCGAAAAGGTACGCGAATGGATAACTTAGGCAGTTTGGTGAGTCATTCCCGTCAAATCCGGTTTGGGGCCGGTCAGACCGGGCCTGTGACCGGGTGGTCCGGTCCTGGGTCCGGTCGACCGGGCGCCAACCGGAAACTTTGCAAGTTCCCGTCCGGTTGCCTTCCGATACGATGCAGGGGAATCCGGTTGGGCGCCCGGTTGACCGGGCCTGGGACCGGATGGCCCGGTTGTGGGGCCGGTCTGACCGGGTCCTGGACCGGCCAGCACTCTTCTCTTCATTTGAGTGCTTCGAGCGATGTCAGGTTCGGCTTCGTGATCATCTCCATGTCCCGCTGCTCCTCTCCTTCCCTTGACCATGGTGTATCCTCCTCTCCGGGGTCTTGATGCGCCTTGTACCTAATGACACATAGCACATCGGCATGAGGTAGCATTCCGTCCAAAGGGGTACCGAGATCAAGGATGGTGAGGAGCGAGTTCACCTCATCGTGTAGCGCTTTAACCCGAGCTCGCATCATCGGTCCACTTGGGGGACTTGTTGGTCTTGGTGTGGAGGTGTCCGAAGGCCACCCCGCATCAAACTTGACCCTTAACACCCCAGGATCCATATTAGCAGGTTTAATTTTATCACAGAGTTCATCAAAAAAATTAACATGCAACTCAATGGCTTTGGTATTCCCATTAGCAAAACTAGTACTATAAATTGTAACCATTATCATGGGATATATGCTATTCTTCAATATATTATTATGGATAACATGGCTGCACCCTTGTGTTGCCATTCTCACTCTTTTCTACTGCATAATCATGATTGCTTTAAAAGGAAACTAATTTTTATGCATTTTTTAATTTTTAAGAAAGAGAACTAACAAGAAAAAACTAAAAACAAGCAAACAAAGACTAAAAACAAGACAAATAAAATATGATGCAAAATCTAAAATAGATAGGAGAGCTCAGAGTGATGTTACCTTCCCAAGGTTTGGTGAGACACGGCGCCAGAAAATACTGACAGTTGTTGTGGGTGTTGACAATCTCTGTGGCAGGGCCGGGCTGGGAAAAACCGCGGCCCTGTGCGGAACTTTAATATGGACCCCTATATCCCTAGAAAAATAAAACTAATGAATAATTATACATTGTGTATATGCCTTTTATAGATGTTTAAATTGAAAAGCTAATGTCTAGATTCTAAACTCGTGGTAAATTCATCAAGAAGAAAATATATTTTTCAAAGCCAGTCGGACCAACGTTCTCACCAAAAATAACCTACGTCTAATGATTTTGATACATTTGAATTATTTGGGTTTTAAAATTTGAAAAAGAAACTTTTAGAATCTCAAAAGCTTATAGCATGAAATGCTATTAGCTTACTAGCTTACGTACATGTACATAGATAAATCCATTATAAGAACTATCCCCATTAAATCAATAGAATAACACTATATACAAAATTTACCTCACCCTTTTATAAATTAAAATGGCAGTTATTATTTCAGTGAATTGCAGTTTTGGATCATAGCATCACAATAAGAAATAGTAAAAAAGCTGAAGAAAATAAAATACAAGACCTGAATCTACAAAAGGAAAAAATCGAACCTGCAACCTCATGCTCAACCAACCACATTCTTAACGTGGGAACCAACTGGAAACTATTAGTTTTGTGTTCACCTTCCGTATTTTTGCTATATAAAGAGAAACTTTAATATTTTGGGCCCTGTGCGGCCGCACGGGCCGCACTCCCATGGGCTCGGGCCTACTCTGTGGTGTAACTCTTCTTAGTTCCCCGGCAATGGTGCAAGAAAATACTCTTGATGATGGCTACTAGCAACGCTAAAAAGATCTTGATACGTTGGGACATCAAGTGCAGGATGTTGTATTAAAGGAGTATCTTCCCACAAGGGTGACTCGAGGGTTCATATCGAACTCTCGGGGAACTGGATGGAACAGTGTTCCCTTCTCTCTTCTTCAACCAATCCTGCAAGTAAACTAATGCCTTGTGTCCCCAACTCCACCGCGTGGTTGTCAAGCACAAGGTTTCACGTAAGTAAATAATACAAGTAGTAATAAGACAAGTAGAAACTAAACTAGATAAAAAAACTAAGAAAAAACTGTAAAGATATTGATTGCTTTTGGTGTTTTGGATGCAAATAAGAAAAGTAAATATTTTTATATTTTAGGATTAAACTAGTGTAGCAAATAGAAAACAATGTAAAAGAAATAAAAATGTGTTTCTTATTATAAAAAGTGGACCGGGGTTCATGGGTTCACTTGACTATTCTCTCGTAAAGTTGCGGTGAACAAAAAGCAATTCATCAATGAGATATGAAGGTACATATAATATTATATGTAAGATCAAAATTAATATGGGCATCACGTCCTAACATAGAGATGATGCAACACATCTCTCTTATACTCCACAAGAAAGGACCTTCATCAATCTTGTATTAAGAATTAACAAAGCATAGCAATAAGTACATTGACATGAAGTTTGAATATCAAATATGCTACCTTGAAGAAACAAGATCATTATTGCTGTCACATGATGAACATAGCACATGCATTCACTTTATCCCTAGTGAGGTAGCAAAAGAAAGGCAAATCCATAATAGATTATGAAGAATATTGTCACTATCCAATCACTAAAACCTTGCTACTCCATCTAACACACACACCACCCCACACACGCTCTTGCATAGATGTTGGATCAGAGCATAACCTTAAGAATGGGGTACATAATATGCATATATCAATACATCTCACAATATAATAAGATCATATATCATAAAACAATCTATGTAAAACATGGTATTATCATCATATATGTTGCAATTATGTGGGAATTCAATATGATAAAGCACAAAGTTCATGTATGCATTTTATATGCATCAATTATCCATGGTTGCGTCACCGGAGACAAGCTCAAGCCCCGTACGTATTCTTCATTGAGGACACCGAGGACCCCCGGCCGCGACCCACGTTGTCGAGTTGTCGTCACATCTCCGTCGTGCGACTGTGAGCGCCGGACAACGGTCGCGGCCGGCGGAGGGGTGATGGAGGAGCGGCGAATGAATGTAGCTAGCGTAGGCGCAACTGTCATTGTTCGTGTCGTTGGGGGCCTCCTTGTACGATGTGCGAAGAGGACGGAGGATAGCCACAGCCAACGGGGAGGGGCTAGAGCATCGTACGGGGAAAGGCTAGAGCACCATCCGGGGAGGAGCTGGAGCGCCCCGCAAGGAGGTTGGAGGGAAGCCGCAGCTGACGGGGAGGGGCCAAAACGCCAGACGTTGACGTGTAGGAGCGCCGCGGGGAGGATGGCGGGCAGCCGCAGCCGGAGTGCTCGGGAAGGCTCACAGACACGGTCAGGGAGGGCCCTCGCGGAATTTCTTGAGTGGGTGGAGGAGGCGAGCGGCGGCCAAGCGTGCAACGCTTGTTTCCTGCAGCAGCAGAGAGGGCGGGGGCCGGCGCGAGCGTGAGGGTCGATGAGACGAGAGGCGAGCTCGGCCATGGAGGCCTCGCGGCAGCGGAGCGGAGGGATGCGGCGACCGGCGGCGAAGCGGGGTGGGGGGGGAGGGGTCGGGGCCAGGCTAGGAGAGAGATGTTGCGTTGGGGAGAAGGAGGATACTTGTGCGGCAGAGAGAGAGAAAGGGGAGAGGCTTATGGCTCCTTTGATTCATAGGATAGGAAAATCATAGGAATAGAAAAAACAAAGGATTATGATGTCATTCCTAGTCGAATCCTATATGAAGATGAGTTCTCTTAGATTTTGTCAAAGAAATTTTCAATGAGGTATGACCTAATGTTTTTCCCTATAATATTTGCACTACAAAATTCCTATAGAATTATTTACTATAGAATATGTTTCTATGAATCTAACAACTAGCATAGAAAAATACCCATAAAATATAAATCCTACACAATTTTATGTGCAAATCTTATTAATCAAAGGAGTGGGGTGGCCGTGTTTTCTTTTTCTTTTTTTCCTTTGCTATTCTCATGTCATCGGACCTCGCATGTAACACACACGCCAATTACCTTTTTGCCGTGTTCTATCCTCGAACAATCAAGGTTTTTTTTTACTATTTCAATTTTCTATTTTTATATTTTATTAAGGTTTGTATATTATATAAATGTTGGTACTTTTCACTTTTATTTTTCTTTAATATAAAGTCATCTTTGTGAGGGGCTCCGTGCGGTCTACCTCTCTCTCGAATTCTCCGAACGACAGCGATCTACCCCTCTGAAATTCTCCAAATGACAGTTCGCCAATGAGATACTATATTATTTTGTATTTGGTTATCCACACATAAAATGACATGTTGATTTCATCAAAACCTCTAGAGCGAGCGAAAGTTGACGCTTAGTTCTAATCCGGTCCATTTCGAACGAAATAGGCAGGATGCCGCAGGGAGCGGCAGGTACTCCCAGAAAGCTAGTGCACCACAGCTGGAATGTGAAAGGTAGTGTGTAGGTTGTCCTCTATCAATGTGAAGAGGCCCCGCTCAATTGTTGAAAACCTGTTTCGGTACTCGAAAAATGGAAAATGATATTTTCGTGTCCATGAAAGGAAAACACTTATACGACATTGTTTCCGTCCCATGCACATGCATTTGCCAAGTATGGCCTTGTTCCAACAAGCTATGCATGTCTGGAGGGCTATACCTTGCTCTTTTTTCCCTAGAAGCCATATAACTTCTCCTCGGTGTTGAAGTTGCAGAGCCACATGCGCGCTCTGGCGGCATTTGATTTCGGCCGCGCGAAATGCCCCCCCTCCCCGGTCGCAAGCCGACCCGGGCGAAACTCGTCGAGCTCAGGTTGGCATGGCGACGATGAGGCATATCGACGACAATGGTACACGGCCCTGCGGGGTTGGCGGTGGCGGTGGTGGTGAGAGGGGCTGTTGGTGGTGGGAACCGGTAGAGGAAGAACTAAGTGGTGAACTCTGTGTTCGATACATGGCTATATATACTGGTGCATGGACGAAATGATGGCGGTAGAAACTAGGGGGAAGGAATTGGTGGGGAGAAAATGGAGGGAAAAATAGGCGGAGATATCCTTTACCGTGTACCAACGAAAAACAAACAGTACATGTGTTTTTCATTGGTACACAACAAATAAAATGGCAGGAAGATATGGGTCGATGTGGCCCTAATACTTTGTTGTGTGTCCGCTAAAGGACACACGGCAAAGCCGTGCCATCGTAACGGCTCCGTCAGGTAAGGCTTCGAAGGATATGTGGCATGACTCTTTGCCATGTTCAATTTCTTTGATGTGTGCTTTGTTGGAAGTTTGCCGTGTGTTTTTCTGGACTTTGCCGTGTCTATTTCTTTGCCGTGTGTTTTTCAGAAATTTTGTCGTGTTTTTTTTTTCTTTACCGTGTACCTAGCCGTGCGGAACACAGCAAAGGGTGTTTTTACCGTGTTACATGCTTTCTGGAATACGGCAAAGTAGTACACACATGGCAAATGCAGATTTTCCCAGTGTAAGTATTATCATGTAACGTAGTATACCAAGTACTGCCTCCGTCTCAAATTATAAGCCGTTTTGGTTAGAGTGTTTTAGCCTACCAAAACGTTTTAAATTTTGGGACACATAGGTGATGTAACATATCACCAGTTATCTTTTTGCTGGTTAACCGGTTATTCTTTGTTTCAGTGTAATATTTTGTTCAAAATGTAAGGTATTGACAGGTACATATATATTATCCTGAAAATTATATGCCGTAGAATCAACACAAGAAGAATGTACAGAAACATACTCCATCCGTCTAATGAATTTTGTCTGAGATTTGACTAAATTTGAATATATCTACATACTCAATAGTGTTTAGATATATTTATTTTTTAACAAATCTAGGACAACTTCCGTGAGACGGATGGAGCACTTAACATAAAAGGAAAATACACATGAAACGTCCATGAGCATTTACAATCCGTTAGAAGCCACGCATTAGAGATAAAGCCATGGATGCTAATACATACAGCCCACCATTCAATTTAACTGCGAGCATCTGATAATGATGAGATGCAAACCTACAGTGAAATCAGGCTACATTGAGCGTCTACAGTGGACTTAAGCAAAAAATAAGTAGCGCTATCAGTCCAAACTTCTACAAGATATGCCGCTAAGGTCTCAAAGCCTCATCCACTTTCAACTTGCCTTAACTCGCTCGATTCTACCTGTCTCTGGCACAAACAAACAAACAAACAAACAAACAAACAGGGATGGGATGTCTGCCAAACATAATGCTTAACATTCATGTCGGAAAAAAGGCAATCTCGAAAAATACTAAATTTTAATTTAATCATATGTCTAGTTAGAATTACCTTGAAGAAAAGGAAAACAAAAACATGAAAGGCAGAGTACATTGTAACAAGAACTATGGGTCCACCAAGGATACTACCGCCGGGGCCAAGTGCAAGGTCAATTGGGAGATGGTGCGCCGCCCAAAGAAGTATGGCGGTTTGGGGGTGCTTCACATGGGAAAATTTGCGACGGCGCTTCGGCTATGGTGACCTTGTCTCGAATGGAAGGATCCCACCAAAATTTGGATTGGCTCCGGTAACCCGTGCACCAACGAGGATATGGATTTGTTTTATGCCGCCACCGACATCACTCTAGGAGATGGGAAGAAATCTTGTTTTTGGCATGCGCCGTTGCACCTTTGATTTACAAGAGTTCCAAGCGGAAAAATTGGAAGGTGGCACAAGCTCTTGATCGGGATGCTTGGATTGCCAAGATTGACTTGCAATGCACCTTCTCCTTAGACATGTTGCGGTCTTTGCCCTCTTTGTAAGCAATGTTTGGAAACTGCCGACCACCTCTTCATCCATTGCCGCTTGACAACTCGCTTATGGACCTCCGTCAAGCAATGGTTGGGTATCTCCAAAGACCACCAACATGATTGGACAAACTTCACCACCTCCGAATGATGGGGATTCATGGCGGAGGAGAACGCCAAAACCGCAAGGCCATGGCTTCCGTCACCCTTCTTGTTTCTTGGGAAGTGTGGAATGAGCGTAATGATATATAGGGTCTTTCGCAACAAGAGTGCACCGTTAAATGTAATATTTGATAGGGTTAAGAGAGAGGCTAGGCTTTGGTTATAGCGGGAGCCAAAATGTTGGGTGGAATCATGTCAGGAGAGTAATCCCTTGTAATTTCTTTCGCATTTATTTTTATGTAAAACTTCTCCTTCTTAATCAATAGATTGGGGCAAAGCTTTTACCCTCATTTAAAAAAAACTAGTCTGAAAAAGATGCGAAGCGCATTGTTCTCCATCAAGAATAAAGCTGCCCCGAAACAACGCAAAAGCGTCTTCATGATGTGCAGCAAGTTGGGTCCTAAACAAGGTGGCAGAAGCATAAACTGATTTCAGAATCATGATTGCAGGTGAGCATCAATATCTGCTATCTTGTGTTCAACATGGGGAGGTGCACAAATATCTCCATTTCCATAGCAATTAAGAAGATAACTGGATGCGCTAAACAGGATTTGGAATTTGAACCATCTTTGAGTCTAAGCATAATTACAGTACTATGTAGAAGGAACTATATTAGTGATAATGACAGTACTATGCTTTCCGTTTCAAAAAAGAAAAGACAGTTCTACTATGCTTAGTGGTGCTGATGGTATAGTACCGGGTGATGTTCTGAACCCTGTCGGTATGCACTGAACTCGCTGGCGAAGAGTCGGGAATGCCATTCTGTACTACTTGCTAGACAGAACTGGACCTCGCTATTCTCCATGTCAACACGAATCACGTACTGCCCTCTGCACTCCACTTCCTTATTGGAAGTGAAGTTACCTGCGACGACCCTGAGATCAGTGAGGACTAGGTACACAACATGGGCTTCATTCATGCTCAGGATGGGCAACGATGGAGCAACCTTTCCCATACCAGTGGACTCGTGGGTCTCGTTTGCCCAGATGTTCCCAACATCGTACACCTTGCTTCTATCCCACCCTGAAAAGTCAGGCGACAGGGTCCAAAGGCAAAGGGTCAGTTTTACTTCTCCATCTCCTTGCCGCCGTTCAACAAAGCCATCCATGGTGACGAGCTTAATGACGCCGCCAACACAGGCCATGGAACGGAATTCCTCCCCGGATATCTGTCTACCCTGTGTGTCGAGGACATCATAGGTTGGACACCCCTCCGGCAACGGGACGAAACGGAACTCCGGGTCGGAGCCGTGCTCTTGCACCGCGCGCAGATCACAGACCACAATGCCTTTGAGCAGATCCACCCAGCACAGGAAAGAGCCCCCATACTGGAAGCACGTGTAAGCGTTGAAATACTCGTAGCTGGGCGTGGAAAGCTCAAGGGGCAGGCGCCCTGCCTTCACGACCCATTCTTCGGTGGACGAGTGCCACAGGTAGAGCGCGGCTTCGCCAACGTCGGAGTGTTCTACCCTGACGAGTTCGGCGAGAGTGTAGCCGGCGCCATCCTCGTCGCACACGACAAGAGCTGTGTGATGCCCCATGTTCTCGTGGGAGTTGTCGAAGGGGAGCTGGGGAATCAGGGAGAGGGAGTCCTTCCTGGCGTCGTAGATCAGATAGTATCCTGGGTTAGAGTTTCCGGGGCGGTAGTAGCCGGCATAGAGGGCAACGAGGTGCTTGTCGGCGCTCGAGATGCAGGCCGAACTCACACGATCGAATAGTCGTGGGGTGGATTCCGTCGGCCGCAGAATGTTGAGGGAGGATAATTCCGGTGGATCCGCGAGTCGTGCGTCGGGTTTCAAGCTCCTGAGGTAGGCGGTGATTGCATCTCTACGCTCTACCATGTACTCTTTGAGGCTTGGTGGTTCTTTTCTTCCTTCGCTCGCGCTCGCGTTGCCGGTTGACTCTCGGCCTCCTTCAGTCTCCCCGGCGAATACAGACTCGTCGTGAGAGAAGAAAAGATCGCGGTCGAGCAAAACCCACGAAGGCGCCATGGCAATTGATGGCAGATTTCTCTATCTTTTTGCCGACTGTCTAGATCTAAGACGACGGGTTTCGACGGGAACAGGGAACTGCCCTCCTGTACTTTTACGATTTTTCTTCCATTATAGAACGGCCGGTAGAGTTCGTTTTTCAGTCGGACTCGAGTATGCCATCGGATCAAAGCGATTTTGATCGTGGGGCTCCGAACCGGTCGTCCCCTCATCTGCGGGCTGCGGCGCACTCGCGTGGAACCGCCCCAAATTCCCAACCCGAATCCCCACCCCGGTAGCTATTTACTTTGCGAACCACTTATATTTAATGGAGCGCTCGCAGAGCTTGTTGTTCCTTGTAATTGCTCACAAAGCTCAATGCCACGTTTGCGATAGTCTAGAGGTTATTTTTGGATCAAATTCATCTCAGCGCGAGTTAAAGTGTTCGCTTCGAAAGAAAAACGTTTGAACTCATATATCGTTTGAACTCATATATCTCGTTCTGCTACCTTCTTTTCACTAGTAGAAAACATGCCTCTAGTCCCAGTTGGTAAGAGCATGTCTAACACACCCATTAAAAGGGCCAAACTCATATAATAACCGCTGAAATACGGGTTTCGGCTCTACCCGGCCGTCTAGCAGACCCCGTAAAAACGGCACCCGCTCCGATTTTTCCTGTTTTCGATTACGGGGCGGGTCTTCGCCCCCTACTTGTGCGGGGAAGGAGCGGGGATAGAGGGCCAAACCAGTATCCCTTTTCCGAAACCGCGCGCGGATATTTCAGTTCCCCCACCCGTTTTTCCCCGCGCGCCGCCGCAGCCACCCGCACGCCGCCGCAGCCACCCGCGCGCCGCCGCCGGAATCCGTCAGATCCGCGCCCCTCCGCTGCCCGCCGAGCCGCGCCGAGCTGCGTCGACGCCCGCCGCACCTCCGCCGCACTCCCGCCGAAGATCCGCGTCCCTCCGCACGCGCCGCCGCACTCCCACCGCGGTCTTCTCCGCCGTTTTCGCCGGTGAGTATTCCGCCACGTTCTTCTTCGTTCTCGCCGGTAAAATGGACATGTTTGGGGCTGATGTATGCTACACCGTGGTAGATGGTTTCGGAGGATCTGCACATGGCGGATTTGGACGCGATGTCGACCGATTGGTCCTCGTCGGATTCCGGTGATTCGAACATCGACGAGGTGCTCAACGACGACGAGACGGAGATGATGATGCTCCTGTTCGGCATGAAGCACATGGAGGACTGCGCCAAGCTGCTGGATCAGCGGAAAGGATCCGTGATGGGGCGTATGTGCATTCCACGGAACCGCGCACTCGGCCACGAACAGCTGATGCAAGATTATTTTGCCGAGGTACCGACCTATCCTCCCCGCCTCTTCCGTAGACGGTACCGAATGCGTAGGACTTTGTTCGAGAGAATCGTCAAAGATTGCAAGGCAAATTGCGATTATTTCAAGCAAAGAAGAAACGCTGCCCAAGTCATGGGATTTAGCCCATATCAAAAAGTATCTGCCGCCATGAGGTTATTGCATACGGTATACCAGCAGATTATACCGATGAGTACCTTCGCACTGGTGTGCAAACAACCACGAATTGCGTGCGTATGTTTGCCAAGATGGTGATGAAATTGTATGGAGAGACGTATCTCCGAGCTCCAAATGAGGAAGATACAAAAAGGCTCATGGAGATCAATGAAAAGAGGGGGTGGCCGGGGATGCTTGGTAGTTTGGATTGCATGCATTGGACATGGAAAAATTGTCCAAAAGCATGGCATGAAATGTATTGTGGCAAAAGCCGTGATGCTACCATTGTTCTTGAAGCTGTGGCCTCTCAAGACTTATGGATTTGGCATGCTTTTTTTGAACTGCCGGGGACACTCAACGACATCAACATCTTGAATAGATCCCCTTTGTTTGCAAGAATAGTTAAGGGTGAAGCTCCAACTTGTAACTACAAAGTTATGAACAATGAGTACACCATGGGGTACTATCTCACATATGGTATTTACCCTAACTATGCAACCCTTGTCAAGTCCATAAAAAATAAAAAGGACAAGGCTTTGACAAGAAAGGAAGCTTGCTTCACCGAAAATCAAGAGGCATGCCGCAAGGATATTGAGAGATCTTTTGGTGTCTTGCAAGCAAAGTTTGCAATTGTCCGGAGTCCTGCAAGGTTTTGGGACAAGGAAACTCTAGTTGATATCATGACATGTTGTGTGATTCTTCACAACATGATCATTTAAGATGAAAGAAGTTTGAACTTGCCATGTTTCTATGACAATGTTGGCACCCGAGTGCATCCCGAGAGGAACCCTGATCGGATTGAAGCTTTTCTTGCAGCTCATCAAGGCATTGAAAATGCCGAGACTCATCACCAGCTCACCCAAGATATGATTGATCACCATTGGCAGTTGCATGCCCAATGAGTAATTACATTCATTTTCCATTGTTGTATGTGTGAAACATTCATTTCCTATTGTTGTATGTGTGAAACATTTGCTATTTGTTTAATTCTTCCATTAGAACATTTGTTGACATTTCCGAAAAACATTATTGTAATAATTATGACGATTATTGTGTGATGTAAAACATTTATTTTATGTGAATGTTGTGGTGGGGATACGGGGTCTGCTAGCTCGGACGAGTTTTCGACCCCTCAAAACATAATTTTATGTGAATATTCTGTTTTACGGGGTGGGGATACGGGGTCTGCTAGCTCGGACGAGTTTTCGACCGGAGAAAAGTGAATACAGGGCCCTCTACTCGCGTTTTAAGGGGCGAAAAAATACGGGGCCTGTTAGACATGCTCTAAGGGACTTCAGTCCCGGATTTCCAACCGGGACTACGGAATCGGGAGTAAAACGTACCCCTCCACATCTTTAGTTCCAATTGCGTTACGAATCAGGACTAAAGACCCTCTGATGGGTTCAGGGTGCAACACTTCATTAATCTCCGACCTTCTCGCCGTCCGTTACCTGTCCCTCATGATGGACGGGGCGAATCGCCAATGGTTCAACATCCTTCCCCCGAACATCATCGATTCGTGGTATGAGGCCCGTGCTGCCTTCATCCAGCACTTCGCTAGTGCATACACTCGCGCCACCACCATCGAAGGCCTGGACCGCTGCGTCCAAGGACCCCACGAGTCGACTCGTCGATGGGTGCAGCGCTGGCAGGACATGTGGACGACCTCAAGCGGCATCAGCACCGACACGACGATCTACTGCTTCAGGACGACTTGTCGCTACGAGCCACTCGTCTCCAAGCCAAAGTGCGCCAGCCGCGACAACATCTCCATGGCCGAGCTCTTCTACATCGCCAAACGCTACGCTGATGAAGATCCCGTAGTCGACTGATACGTCTCCAACGTATCTATAATTTCTTATGTTCCATGATTGTTTTATGACAATACCTACATGTTTTGTTCACACTTTATATCGTTTTGATGCATTTTCCGGAACTAACCTATTAACGAGATGCCGAAGTGCCGGTTCTCGTTTTCTGCTATTTTTGGTTTCAGAAATCTTACACAGGAAATATTCTCGGAATTGGACGAAATCAAGGCCCACGATCTTATATTTCCACGAAGCTTCCAGAACACCGAAGAGGGATCAGAGGGGAGGCCCAGGGCCTCCACACACCATGGCGGCGCGGCCAGAGAGGGGGGGGCACGCCCCCCTACTGTGTGTCCCCCCCAGGCCTCTTCCGACTCTGACTCTTCGCCTATTTAAGCCTTCGTGACCTAAAACATCGAGACGAATAAGCCACGATACGAGAAAAGTTCCAGAGCCGCCGCCATCGCGAAGCCAAGATTCGGGGGACATAAGTCTCTGTTCCGGCACGCCGCCGGGACGGGGAATTGCCCCCGGAAGGCATCTCCATCGACACCACCGTCATCTTCATCGCCGCTGTTGTCTCCTATGATGAGGAGGGAGTAGTTCTCCCTCGAGGCTAAGGGCTGTACCGGTAGCTATGTGGTTCATCTCTCTCTCTCATGTACTTCAATACAATGATCTCATGAGCTGCCTTACATGATTGAGATCCATATGATGAGCTTTGTAATCTAGATGTCGTTATGCTATTCAAGTGGATTTTACTTATGTGATCTCCGGAGACTCCTTGTCCCACGTGTGTAAAGGTGACAGTGTGTGCACCGTGTGGGTCTCTTAGGCTATACTTCACAGAATACTTGTTCACTGAGTTATGATTTGAGTTGGATGTCTCTATGAAATTGTGGTGTGTTAGTACCTCCTATGAATGCTCAAAGTGACAGCGTGGGGTGTTTATTAGTACTTGGAAATACATCTTTAAGGTTTGCCTACATGATGAATTAGTGTTCGTTATCTTTCCAGAGAGTAATTCAGAATAGCATAGTGAAGTGCTTACATTTATATTCAATTATGATTGCAATGTTGAGAGTGTCCACTAGTGAAAGTATGATCCCTAGGCCTTGTTTCCAAGCATCGAATCTCTGTTTATTTACTGTTCTACTGCATATTTACTTGCTGTCATATTTATTTCAGATTGTTATTACCACTCATATTCATCCATATTACTTGTATTTCACCGTCTCTTTGCCGAACTAGTGCACCTATACATCTGACAAGTGTATTAGGTGTGTTGGGGACACAAGAGACTTCTTGTATCGTAATTGCAGGGTTGCTTGAGAGGGATATCTTTGACCTCTTCCTCCCTGAGTTCGATAAATCTTGGGTGATTCACTTAAGGGAAACTTGCTGCTGTTCTACAAACCTCTGCTCTTGGAGGCCCAACACTGTCTACAGGAATAGAAGCGTGCGTAGACATCAAGCTATTTTCTGGCGCCGTTGCCGGGGAGGAAAGGTAAAAGGTACTCACTCTCCGGATCTCGGCTACTAAGCTATTTTCCGGCGCCGTTGTAAGGTAAAAGGTATTCACATCCTCCGACTACTAAGCTATTTCCTAGCATTGTTGCCGGTGTGTGAGTGCTCGAAGCTATTTCCTTTAGATCCTGCAATTGCATCTTTTTGTTTCTTGTCTTTATTTTCACTAGTTAGGCATAATGGAAAATAACAGCGAGCTTTTCAATTTATTTCCTGAGTTAAGACATGGATTGTTTGATGCGAAAATTAAAAAACCTATGGAACCTTATTTGCATGCTAGTAGCAAAGATATTAGTATGAACGCTTCGAACACCATTGTTGCTAATGCTATGGAAAATTCTAAGCTTGGGGAAGCTGGCTTTGATGAGTGATACGTCTCCACCGTATCGATAATTTCTTATGTTCCATGCTACTTTTATGATGATACACACATGTTTTATACATACTTTATGTCATATTTATGCATTTTCCGGCACTAACCTATTAACGAGATGCCGAAGAGCCAGTTGTTGTTTTCTGCTGTTTTTGGTTTCAGAAATCCTAGTAAGGAAATATTCTCGGAATTGGACGAAATCAACGCCCAGGGGCCTATTTTTCCACGAAGCTTCCAGAACACGAAAGGGAACCGAAGTGGGGCGACGAGGCGCCGCCACACTAGGGCGGCGCGGCCCTAGCGTGTGGGGCCCCCGTCAGCCCTCCGACTCCGCCCTTCCGCCTACTTAAAGTCTTCATCGCGAATACCCCAGTACCGAGAGCCACGATACGGAAAACCTTCCAGAGACGCCGCCGCCGCCAATCCCATCTTGGGGGATTCAGGAGATCACCTCCGGCACCCTGCCGGAGAGGGCAATCATCTCCCGGAGGACTCTTCACCGCCATGGTCGCCTCCGGAGTGATGTGTGAGTGGTTCACCCCTGGACTGTGGGTCCATAGCAGTAGCTAGATGGTCGTCTTCTCCTAATTTTGCTATCATTGTTAGATCTTGTGAGCTGCCTAACATGATCAAGATCATCTATTTGTAATGCTACATGTTGCGTTTGTTGGGATCCGATGTATATGGAATACTATGATATGTTGATTATCAATCTATTATCTATGTGTTGTTTATGATCTTGCATGCTCTCCGTTATTAGTAGAGGCTCTGGCCAAGTTGATACTTGTAACTCCAAGAGGGAGTATTTATGCTCGATAGTGGGTTTGTGTCTCCATTAAAATCTGGGGGAGTGACAGCAACCCCTAAGGTTGTGGATGTGATGTTGCCACTAGGGATAAAACATCAATGCTATGTCTAAGGATGTATTTGTTGATTACATTACGCACCATACTTAATGCAATTGTCTGTTGTTTGCAACTTAGTACTTGGAGGGGTTCGGATGATAACCTCGAAGGTGGACATTTTAGGCATAGATGCATGCTTGGATAGCGGTCTATGTACTTTGTCGTAATGCCCAATTGAATTTCACAATACTCATCATAACATGTATGTGCATGGTCATGCCCTCTTTATTTGTCAATTGCCTAACTGTAATTTGTTCACTCAACATGCTATTTATCTTATGGGAGAGACACCACTAGTGAGCTGTGGACCCCGGTCCATTCTTTTACATCGAATACAATCTCTCGCAATACTCGTTCTACTCGTTCTCTGCAAACATCATCATCCACACTATACATCTAATCCTTTGTTACGGAAAGCCGGTGAGATTGACAACCTCACTGTCACGTTGGGGCAAAGTAATTTGGTTGTGTTGTGCAGGTTCCACGTTGGCGCCGGAATCCCTGGTGTTGCGCCGCACTACACTCCGCCGCCATCAACCTTCGACATGCTTCTTGACTCATACTGGTTCGATAAACCTTGGTTTCTTACTGAGGGAAAACTTACTGTTGTACGCATCACACCTTCCTCTTGGGGTTCCCAACGGACGCGTGTTGAACGGAAAGACATACGTCAACTACGCGCAGCAAGTAGATTTTCTGGCCCCGTTGCCGGGGAGATCAAGACACGCTGCAAGGGGAGTATCCACTTCCAATCTCTTTACTTTGTTTTTGTCTTGCTTTACTTTTATTTACTTTCTTGTTTGTTGCACTAAAACAAAACACAAAAAAATTAGTTGCTAGTTTTACTTTATTTACTATCTTGTTTGCGTTATCTATATTAAAAACACAAAAAAATTAGTTACTTGCATTTACTTTATTTACTTTTACTTATTTCATCATGATTCCTCCTAAGTTCACTCTAAAAGATATATATGTAGGAGAAGGGTCTATAATTGGAAGAGATAATATAGAAGTATTTTTCACCCATGTTAGCATGAATGAAGATCTTGAAGATATACCCCTGGCAAAAACTGTCCCTACCTATGAAAATGCCTCTGTCTGTTTGGTACGCATGATGGAAACTAGATTTATTAGTCTCAATCCCATGATACAACACATGTTTCTTACACTTTCTGATATGGAGAGGGGAGAAAAGAGAGATTTTGTTTTAAAAGTCCTTGTTAGAGAATTTGAGGATATAGCTAAAGAAGCTAGAAAAGTTTTCATTAAGCATAAGAGGCTTGGTGTGTTCACCGATTTTAAAAGAACACTTGAAAAGATGGACATGGATAGAATAAGGTACACTAATAATGTTAATGATGGTGGGGAGATTAAAGCACCAATACCTTGCAAGCTCCTAGGAATGCATGAAGCTCTAGAAGATAATTATGCTTGGCTTGTCCCTAAAAATTTGTTTGATGAGAATAGCAAGCCTAAGACTAATGAAAAGGGAGCCTCCGAAACTTACATATACAAAATACAATGTATGGTTGAAAAAACTCCAAACCCCGCTGTAGATGCATCATCTCTTGATAACACTTGATACACACTTTCGCGCCTAGGCTGAAAGGCGTTAAGAAAAGCGCTTATGGGAGACAACCCATGATTTTACTACAGTATTTTGTTTTATATTTGAGTCTTGGAAGTTGTTACTACTGTAGCAACCTCTCCTTATCTTAATTTTGTGGCATTGTTGTGCCAAGTAAAGTCTTTGATAGTAAGGTTCATACTAGATTTGGATTGCTGCGCAGAAACAGATTTCTTGCTGTCACGAATTTGAGCAATAGTTTCTGTAGGTAACTCAGAAAATTCTGCCAATTTACGTGAGTGATCCTCAGATATGTACGCAACTTTCATTCAATTTGAGCATTTTCATCTGAGTAAGTCTGGTGCCTCTTAAAAATTCGTCTTTACGGACTGTTCTGTTTTGACAGATTCTGCCTTTTATTTCGCATTGCCTGTTTTGCTATGCTTGATGGATTTTTCTATTCCATAACTTTCAGTAGATTTGTGCAATGTCCAGAAGTGTTAAGAATGATTATGTCACCTCTGAACATGTGAATTTTGATTATGCACTAACCCTCTAATGAGTTGTTTTGAGTTTGGTGTGGAGGAAGTTTTCAAGGATCAAGAGAGGATGATGATACAATATGATCAAGGAGAGTGAAAGCTCTAAGCTTGGGATGCCCCGGTGGTTCATCCCTGCATATTTCAAGAAGACTCAAGCGTCTAAGCTTGGGGATGCCCAAGGCATCCCCTTCTTCATCGACAACATTATCGAGGTTCCTCTAGTGAAACTACATTTTTATTCCATCACATCTTATGTGCTTTACTTGGAGCGTCTGTATGTTTTTATTTTTGTTTTGTTTGAATAAGTTGGATCCTAGCATTCATTGTGTGGTAGAGAGACACGCTCCGCTGTTGCATATGGACAAATATGTCCTTAGGCTTTACTCATAATATTCATGGCGAAGGTTGAACTACTTCGTTAAATTGTTATATGGTTGGAAACGGGAAATGCTACATGTGGTAATTGGTATAATATCTTGAATAATGTGATACTTGGCAATTGTTGTGCTCATGTTTAAGCTCTTGCATCATATACTTTGCACCTATTAATGAAGAAATACATAGAGCTTGCTAAAATTTGGTTTGCATGATTGGTCTCTCTAAGGTCTAGATATCTTCTAGTAAGGGTCGAACAACAAGGAAGACGGTGTAGAGTCTTATAATGCTTATAATATGTCTTTTATGTGAGTTTTGTCTGTACTTGGTTCATACTTGTGTTTGCTTTAAACAACCTTGCTAGCCTAAACCTTGTATCGAGAGGGAATACTTGCTCATGCATCCAAAATCCTTGAGCCAAACACTATGCCACTTGTGTCCACCATACCACCTACTACATGGTATTTCTCCGCCATTCCAAAGTAAATTGCTTGAGTGCTACCTTTAAAATTACTATTCTTTATCTTTGCAATATATAGCTCATGGGACAAATAGCCTAAAAACTATTGTGGTATTGAATATGTACTTATGCATCTTATCTCTTATAAGTTGCTTGTTGAGCGATAACCATGTTCCTGGGGACGCCATCAACTACACTTTGTTGAATATCATGTGAGTTGCTATGCATGTTCGTCTTGTCTGAAGTAAGGGCGATTTACCATGAGTTGAATGGTTTGAGTATGCATATTGTTAGAGAAGAACATTGGGCCGCTAACTAAAGCCATGATTCTTGGTGGAAGTTTTAGTTTTGGACAAATATCCTCAACCTCATATGAGAATATTATTTGTTGCTAAATGCTCATGCATTAAAGAGGAGTCCATTATCTGTTGTCTATGTTGTCTCGGTATGGATGTCTAAGTTGAGAATAATCAAAAGCGAGAAATCCAATGCGAGCTTTCTCCTTAGACCTTTGTACAGGCGGCATAGAGGTACCCCTTTGTGACACTTGGTTAAAACATATGTATTGCGATGATAATCCGGGTAATCCGAGCTAATTAGGACAAGGTGCGGGCACTATTGGTATACTATGCATGAGGCTTGCAACTTGTAGGATATAATTTACATGATACATATGCTTTATTACTACCATTGACAAAATTGTTTCTTGTTTTCAAAATAAAATCTATAGCACAAACATAGCAATCAATGCTTCCCTCTGCGAAGGGCCTTTCTTCTACTTTTATGTTGAGTCAGTTCACCTATTTCCTTCTATCTCAAGAAGCAAACACTTGTATTAAGCTGTGCATTGATTTCTACATACTTGCATATTGCACTTATTATATTACTTTATGCTGACAATATCCATGAGATATACATGTTATAAGTTGAAAGCAACCGCTGAAACTTAATCTTCCTTTGTGTTGATTCAATGCCTTTAATATGAATTTATTGCTTTATGAGTTAACTCTTATGCAAGACTTATTGATGCTTGTCTTGAAAGTACTATTCATGAAAAGTCTTTGCTATATGATTCAATTGTTTACTCATTGCATTTACATTGCTTCGAATCGCTGCATTCATTACATGTGCTTACAGTAGTATTGATCAAGATTATGATGGCATGTCACTTCAGAAATTATCTTTGTTATCGTTTACCTACTCGGGACGAGTAGGAACTAAGCTTGGGAATGCTGATACGTCTCCAATGTATCGATAATTTCTTATGTCCCATGCTACTTTTATGATGATACACACATGTTTTATACATACTTTATGTCATATTTATGCATTTTCCGGCACTAACCTATTAACGAGATGCCAAAGAGGCGATTGCTTGTTTTCTAGCTGTTTTTGGTTTCAGAAATCCTAGTAAGGAAATATTCTCGGAATTGGACGAAATCAACGCCCGAGGGCCTATTTTTCCACGAAGCTTCCAGAACACCGAAAGGGAACCGAAGTGGGGCGATGAGGCGCCGCCACACTAGGGCGGCGCGGCCCAGGAGGGGCCCGCGCGGCCCTAGCGTGTGGGGCCCTCGTCAGCCCTCCGACTCCGCCCTTCCGCCTACTTAAAGTCTTCGTCGCGAATACCCAGTACCGAGAGCCATGATACGGAAAACCTTCCAGAGACGCCGCCAATCCCATCTCGGGGGATTCAGGAGATAGCCTCCGGCACCCTGCCGGAGAGGGGAATCATCTCCCGGAGGACTCTTCACCGCCATGGTCGCCTCCGGAGTGATGTGTGAGTAGTTCACCCCTGGACTATGGGTCCATAACGGTAGCTAGATGGTCATCTTCTCCTAATTGTGCTATCATTGTTAGATCTTGTGAGCTGCCTAACATGATCAAGATCATCTATTTGTAATGCTACATGTTGCGTTTGTTGGGATCCGATGAATATGGAATACTATGCTATGTTGATTATCAATCTGTTATCTATATGTTGTTTATGATCTTGCATGCTCTCCGTTATTAGTAGAGGCTACGGCCAAGTTGATACTTGTAACTCCAAGTGGGAGTATTTATGCTCGATAGTGGGTTCATGTCTCCATTAAATCTGGGGGAGTGACAGCAACCCCTAAGGTTGTGGATGTGCTGTTGCCACTAGGGATAAAACATCAATTCTATGTCTAAGGATGTATTTTTTGATTACATTACGCACCATACTTAATGCAATTGTCTGTTGTTTGCAACTTAATACTGGAAGGGGTTCGGATGATAACCTGAAGGTGGACTTTTTAGGCATAGATGCATGCTGGATAGCGGTCTATGTACTTTGTCATAATGCCCAATTGAATTTCACAATACTCATCATAACATGTATGTGCATGGTCATGCCCTCTTTATTTGTCAATTGCCCAAGCTGTAATTTGTTCACCCAACATACTATTTATCTTATGGGAGAGACACCACTAGTGAACTGTGGACCCCGGTCCATTCTTTTACATCGAATACAATCTACTGCAATACTCGTTCTCTCGTTCTCTTGCAAACATCATCATCCACACTATACATCTAATCCTTTGTTACAACAAGCCGGTGAGATTGACAACCTCACTGTCACGTTGGGGCAAAGTAATTTGGTTGTGTTGTGCAGGTTCCACGTTGGCGCCGGAATCCCTGGTGTTGCGCCGCACTACACTCCACCGCCATCAACCTTCGACGTGCTTCTTGACTCCTACTGGTTCGATAAACCTTGGTTTCTTGCGAGGGAAAACTTACTGCTGTACGCATCACACCTTCCTCTTGGGGTTCCCAACGGACGTGTGTTGAACGGAAAGACATACGTCAACTACGCGCAGCAATGAGCATGATATTTTTAGTCCCCCAAGCATGGAGGAGAAAATTTACTTTGATGATACTTTGCCTCCTATATATGATGATTATGGTGATGAATTTTCTACCACTATTACTAATAAAATTGATTATGCTTATGTGGAGAGTAATAATTTTATGCATGTAGCCCATGATAAGAATGTTTCATGTGATAGTTATATTGTTGAGTTTGTTCATGATGCTACTGAAAATCTTTATGAGAGAGGAAAATATGGTTGTAGAAATTTTCATGATACTAAAACACCTCTCTTTTTGCTGAAAATCTTGAAGTTGCGCTTGTCTAGTTTTCCTATGCTTATTGCATTATGCCTACATGACTTGTTTATTTACAAGATTCATATGCATAGGAAGTGGGTTAGACTTAAATGTGTTTTGAATTTGCTTTTTGATGCTCTCTTTTGCTTCAACTCTTACTTCTTGGGAGTGCATCATTAAAATTGCTGAGCCCATCTTAATGGCTATAAAGAAAGCACTTCTTGGGAGATAACCCATGTTTTTATTTTACTACAGCAATTTTGTTTTATATTTGAGTCTTGGAAGTTGTTACTACTGTAGCAACCTCTTCTTATCTTTATTTTATTGCATTGTTGTGTGATACGTCTCCAACGTATCTATAATTTCTAATGTTCCATGCTTGTTTTATGACAATACCTACATGTTTTGTTCACACTTTATGATGATTTTATGCGTTTTCCGGAACTAACCTATTGATGAGATGCCGAAGTGCCAGTTCCTGTTTTCTGCTGTTTTTGGTTTCAGAAATCCTAGTAAGGAAATATTCTCGGAATTGGACGAAATCAACGCCCAGCATCTTATAATTGGACAAAGCTTCCAGAACACCCGAGAGAGACCAGAGGGGGGCCACAGGGCCACCAGACGCCAGGTTGGCGCGGCCCAGGCCTTGGTCGCGCCCCCTAGTGTATCACCGCCTCGTCGCCCTTCCGACTCCGCCTCTTTGCCTATATAAAGGTCCCTGGCCTAAATCTTCGATACGGAAAAGCCACAGTACGAGAAACCTTCCAGAGCCGCCGCCATCGCGAAGCCAAGATCTGGGGGACAGGAGTCTCTGTTCCGGCACGCTGCCAGGACGGGGAAGTGCCCCCGGAAGGCTCCTCCATCGACACCACCGCCATCTTCATCGGCTGCTGCTGTCTCCCATGAGGAGGGAGTAGTTCTCCATCGAGGCTAAGGGCTGTACCGGTAGCTATGTGGTTAATCTCTCTCCTATGTACTTCAATACAATAATCTCATGAGCTGCCTTACATGATTGAGATTCATATGATGATGTTTGTAATCTAGATGTCGTTATGCTATTCAAGTGGATTTTACTTATGTGATCTCCGGAGACTCCTTGTCCCACGTGTGTAAAGGTGACAGTGTGTGCACCGTGTGGGTCTCTTAGGCTATATTTCACAGAATACTTATTCACTGAGTTATGATTTGAGTTGGATGTCTCTATGAAATTTTGGTGTGTTAGCACCTCCTATGAATGCTCAAAGTGATAGCGTGGGGTGTTCATTAGTACTCCCTCCGATTCATATTAATTGACTTCAATATGGATGTATCTAGAACTAAAATGTGTCTAGATACATCCACATTAGAGTCAATTAATATGGACCGGAGGGAGTACTTGGGAATACATCTTTAAGGTTTGCCTACATGATAAATTAGAGTTCGTTATCTTGCCAGAGAGTAATTTGGAATAGCATAGTGAGGTGCTTATTTATATTCCTTTATGATTGCAATGTTGAGAGTGTCCACTAGTGAAAGTATGATCCCTAGGCCTTGTTTCCAAATACTGAAATCTCTGCTTGTTTACTGTTCTACTGCATCCGTACTGCCTGCAATATTACCACCATCAACCACACGCCAGTTGTAGCATCAAGCTATTTTCTGGTGCCGTTACTACTGATCATATACATTCATACCACCTGTATTTCACTATCTCTTCGCCGAACTAGTGCACCTATACATCTGACAAGTGTATTAGGTGTGTTGGGGACACAAGAGACTTCTTGCTTTGTGGTTGCAGGGTTGCATGAGAGGGATATCTTTGACCTCTTCCTCCTTGAGTTCGATAAACCTTGGGTGATCCACTTAAGGGAAAACTTGCTGCTGTTCTACAAACCTCTGCTCTTGGAGGCCCAACACTGTCTACATGAAAAGGAGTGTGCGTAGACATCAAGCACTTTTCTGGCGCCGTTGCCGGGGAGGAAAGGTAAAAGGTACTCACACTTCGGATCTCGGCTACTAAGCTATTTTCCGCCGTCGTAAGTACTCGAAGCTATTTCCTTTAGATCCTGCAATTGCATCTTTTTGTTTCTTGTTTATCACTAGTTTGGCATAATGGAAAGCAACATGGAACTTTTTATTCTATTTTCCGAGTTAAGACATGGATGGTTTGATGCGAACATTAAAAAACCCATGGAACATATTAGTATGAACACTTTGAACACCATTGTTTCTAATGATATGGAAAATTCTAAGCTTGGGGAAGCTGGTTTTGATGAGCATGATCTTTTTAGTCCCCCAAGCATTGAGGAGAAAATTTACTTTGATGATACTTTGCCTCCTATTTATGATGATTATAATGATAGTAGTCTTTTGTTGCCGCCTGTTATGGAGGATAAATTTGATTATGATTACAATATGCCTCCTATATTTGATGATGAGAATAATAATGATAGCTACTTTGTTGAATTTGCTCCCACTACAATTAATAAGAATGATTATGCTTATGTGGAGAGTAATAATTTTGTGCATGAGACTCATGATAAGAATGCTTTATGTGATAGTTATATTGTTGAGTTTGCTCATGATACTACTGAAAGTTATTATGAGAGAGGAAAATATGGGTGTAGGAATTTTCATGTTACTAAAATGCCTCTCTATATGCTAAATTTTTTGAAGTCACACTTGTTTTATCTTCCTATGCTTGTCACTTTGCTATTCATGAACTTGTTTATTTACAAGATTCCTTTGCATAGGAAGCATGTTAGGCTTAAATTTGTTTTGAATTTGCCTCTTGATGCTCTCTTTTGCTTCAAATACTATTTCTTGTGAGTGCATCATTAAAGCTGCTTGAGCCCATCTTAATGGCTATAAAGAAAGCACTTCTTGGGAGATAACCCATGTGTTTATTTTGCTACAGCAACTTTGTTCTATATTTGAGTCTTGGAAGTTGTTACTACTTTAGCAACCTCTCCTTATCTTATTTTGTTGCATTGTTGTGCCAAGTAAAGTCGTTGATAGTAAGGTTCATACTAGATTTGGATTGCTGCGCAGAAACAGATTTCTTGCTGTCACGAATTTTGGCAGAATTCTCTGTAGGTAACTCAGAAAAATCTGCCAATTTTTGTGAGTGATCCTCAGATATGTACGCAACTTTCATTCAATTTGAGAATTTTCATTTGAGAAATTCTGGTGCCACTTAGAAATTCGTCTTTACGGACTGTTCTGTTTTGACAGATTCTGCCTTTTATTTCGCATTGCCTCTTTTGCTATGTTGAATGGATTTCTTTGTTCCATTAACTTTCAGAAGCTTTGTGCAATATCCAGAAGTGTTAAGAATGATTGTGTCACCTCTGAACATGTGAGTTTTTGATTATGCACTAACCCTCTAATGAGTTGTTTTGAGTTTGGTGTGGAGGAAGTTTTCAAGGGTCAAGAGAGGAGGATGATACAATGTGATCAAGAAGAGTGAAAAGCCTAAGCTTGGGGATGCCCCGGTGGTTCATCCCTGCATATTTCAAGAAGACTCAAGCATCTAAGCTTGGGGATGCCCAAGGCATCCCCTTCTTCATCGACAAATTATCAGGTTCCTTCTCTTGAAACTATATTTTTATTCGGTCACATCATATGTACTTTACTTGGAGCGTCTGTGTGTTTCTATTTTTGTTTTTGTTTGAATAAATTCATGCTTGTGTGGGAGAGAGACACGCTCCGCTGGTTCGTATGAACACATGTGTTCTTAGCTTTTAATGTTCATGGCGAAGGTTGAAACTGCTTCGTTAATTGTTATATGGTTGGAAACGGGAAATGCTACATGTAGTAATTGGTAAAATGTCTTGAATAATGTGATACTTGGCAATTGTTGTGCTCATGATTAAGCTCTTGCATCATATACATTGCACCTATTAGTGAAGAAATACATAGAGCTTGCTGAAATTTGGTTTGCATGATTGGTTTCTCTAAGGTCTAGATACTTTCTGGTAAAGGTGTTTGAACGACAAGGAAGACGATGTAGAGTCTTATAATGCTTGCAATATGTCTTTTATGTGAGTTTTGCTGTACCGGTTCATACTTGTGTTTGCTCTAAACAACCTTGCTAGCCTAAACCTTGTATCGAGAGGGAATACTTCTCATGCATCCAAAATCCTTGAGCCAACCACTATGCCATTTGTGTCCACCATACCTACCTACTACATGGTATTTCTCCGCCATTCCAAAGTAAATTGCTTGAGTGCTACCTTTAAAATTTCTATCCTCTACCTTTGCAATATATAGCTCATGGGACAAATAGCTTAAAAACTATTGTGGTATTGAATATGTACTTATGCACTTTATCTCTTATTAAGTTGCTTGTTGTGCGATAACCATGTTTACGGGGACGCCATCAACTACTCTTTATTGAATATCATGTGAGTTGCTATGCATGTCCGTCTTGTACGAAGTAAGGGCGATTTACCACTTATTTAATGGTTAGAGCATGCATAATGTTAGAGAAGAACATTGGGCCGCTAACTAAAGCCATGATCCATGGTGGAAGTTTCAGTTTTGGACAAATATCCTCAATCTCATATGAGAAAATTAATTGTTGCTAAATGCTTATGCATTAAAGAGGAGTCGATTATCTGTTGTCTATGTTGTCCCGGTATGGATGTCTAAGTTGAGAATAATCAAAAGCGAGAAATCCAATGCGAGCTTTCTCCTTAGACATTTGTACAGGCGGCATAGAGGTACCCCTTTGTGACACTTGGTTAATACATATGTATTGCGATGATAATCCAGGTAATCAGAGCTAATTAGGACAAGGTGCGGGCACTATTAGTATACTATGCATGAAACTTGCAACTTGTAGGATATAATTTACATGATACATATGCTTTATTACTACCGTTGACAAAATTGTTTCTTGCTTTCAAAACCAAAGCTCTAGCACAAATATACCAATCAATGCTTCCCTCTGCGAAGGGCCATTCTTCTACTTTTATGTTGAGTCAGTTTACCCATTTCTCTCTGTCTTAGAAGCAAACACTTGTGTTAACTGTGCATTGATTCTTACATGCTTGCTTATTGCACTTGTTATATTGCTTTGCATTGACAACTATCCATGAGATATACATGTTACAAGTTGAAAGCAACCGCTGAAACTTAATCTTCCTTTGTGTTGCTTCAATGCTTCTACTATGAATTTATTGCTTTATAAGTTAACTCTTATGCAAGACTTATTGATGCTTGTCTTGAAAGTACTATTCATGAAAAGTCTTTGCTATATGATTCAGTTGTTCAACCATTGTCTTTACCATTGCTTTGAATCGCTGCCTTCATCTCATATGCTTTACAATAGTATGATTAAGATCATGTTGGTAGCATGTCACTTCAGAAATTATCTTTTATCGTTTACCTACTCGAGGACGAGTAGGAACTAAGCTTGGGGATGCTGATACGTCTCCAACGTATCTATAATTTCTGATGTTCCATGCTTGTTTTATGACAATACCTACATGTTTTGTTCACACTTTATGATGATTTTATGCGTTTTCCGGAACTAACCTATTGACGAGATGCCGAAGTGCCGGTTCTCGTTTTACTGCTGTTTTTGGTTTCAGAAATCCTAGTAAGGAAATATTCTCGGAATTGGACGAAATCAACGCCCAGCATCTTATAATTGGACGAAGCTTCCAGAACACCCGAGAGAGACCAGAGGGGGGCCATAGGGCCACCAGACGCCAGGGTGGCGCGGCCCAGGCCTTTGCCGCACCCCCTAGTGTGTCACCGCCTCGTCGCCCTTCCGACTCCGCCTCTTCGCCTATATAAAGGTCCCTGACCTAAATCTTCGATACGGAAAAGCCACGGTACGAGAAACCTTCCAGAGCCGCCGCCATCGCGAAGCCAAGATCTGGGGGACAGGAGTCTCTGTTCCGGCAAGCCGCCGGGACGGGGAAGTGCCCCCGGAAGGCTCCTCCATCGACACCACCGCCATCTTCATCGCCGCTGCTGTCTCCCATGAGGAGGGAGTAGTTCTCCATCGAGGCTAAGGGCTGTACCGGTAGCTATGTGGTTAATCTCTCTCCTATGTACTTCAATACAATAATCTCATGAGCAGCCTTACATGATTGAGATTCATATGATGATGTTTGTAATCTAGATGTCGTTATGCTATTCAAGTGGATTTTACTTATGTGATCTCCAGGAGACTCCTTGTCCCACGTGTGTAAAGGTGATAGTGTGTGCACCGTGTGGGTCTCTTAGGCTATATTTCACAGAATACTTATACACTGAGTTATGATTTGAGTTGGATGTCTCTATGAAATTGTGGTGTGTTAGTACCTCCTATGAATGCTCAAAGTGACAGCGTGGGGTGTTCATTAGTACTTGGGAATACATCTTTAAGGTTTGCCTACATGATGAATTAGAGTTCGTTATCTTGCCAGAGAGTAATTTGGAATAGCATAGTGAGGTGCTTATTTATATTCCTTTATGATTGCAATGTTGAGAGTGTCCACTAGTGAAAGTATGATCCCTAGGCCTTGTTTCCAAATACTGAAATCACTGCTTGTTTACTGTTCTACTGCATCCGTACTGCCTGCAATATTACCACCATCAACCACACGCCAGTTGTAGCATCAAGCTATTTTCTGGTGCCGTTACTACTGCTCATATACATTCATACCACCTGTATTTCACTATCTCTTCGCCGAACTAGTGCACCTATACATCTGACAAGTGTATTAGGTGTGTTGGAGACACAAGAGACTTCTTGCTTTGTGGTTGCAGGGTTGCATGAGAGGGATATCTTTGACCTCTTCCTCCCTGAGTTCGATAAACCTTGGGTGATCCACTTAAGGGAAACTTGCTGCTGTTCTACAAACCTCTGCTCTTGGAGGCCCAACACTGTCTATAGGAAAAGGAGTGTGCGTAGACATCATTGTGCCAAGTAAAGTCTTTGATAGTAAGGTTGATACTAGATTTGGATTACTACGCAGAAACAGATTTCTTGCTGTCACGAATTTGAGTAGTATTCTCTGTAGGTAACTCAGAAAAATCTGCCAATTTACGTGCGTGATCCTCAGATATGTACGTAACTTTCATTCAATTTGAGCATTTTCATCTGAGCAAGTTAAGTGCCCCAGAAAAATTCGTCTTTACGGACTGTTCTGTTTTGACAGATTCTGCCTTTTATTTCGCATTGCCTGTTTTGCTATGTTGGATGGATTTCTTTGTTCCATTAACTTTCAGTAGCTTTGGGCAATGTCCAGAAGTGTTAAGAATGATTGTGTCACCTCTGAATATGTGATTTTTTGATTATGCACTAACCCTCTAATTAGTTTGTTTTGAGTTTGGTGTGGAGGAAGTTTTTAAGGGTCAAGAGAGGAGGATGATACAATATGATCAAGAATAGTGAAAAGTCTAAGCTTGGGGATGCCTCCGTGGTTCATCCCTGCATATTTCAAGAAGACTCAAACGTCTAAGATTGGGGATGCCCAAGGCATCCCCTTCTTCATCGACAACTTATCAGGTCACCTCTAGTGAAACTATATTTTTATTCTGTCACATCTTATGTGCTTTACTTGGAGCGTCTGTGTGCTTTTATTTTCGTTTTGTTATTTTCATTCTCTGAATAAATTCATGCTTGTGTGGGAGAGAGACACGCTCCGCTGTTGCATATGAATATATGTGTTCTTAGCTCTACTCTTAATGTTCATGGCGAAGGTTGAAAGCTGCTTCGTTCATTGTTATATGGTTGGAAACAGAAAATGCTTCATGTGGTAATTGGTATATGGTATTGAATAATTTGATACTTGGCAATTGTTGTGCTCAAATAGATCATGTTTAAGCTCTTGCATCATGTACTTTGCACCTATTAGTGAAGAACTACCGTAGAGCTTGTTGACATTTGGTTTGCATGATTGGTCTCTCTGGAGACTAGATATTTTCTTGTGAGGTGTTTGAACAACAAGGAAGACAGTGTAGAGTCTTATAATGCTTGCAATATGTTCTTATGTAAGTTTTGTCTGTACGGTTCATACTTGTGTTTGCTTCAAACAACCTTGCTAGCAAAAGCCTTGTATTGAGAGGGAATACTTCTCGTGCATCCAAATCCTTGAGCCAAAAACTATGCCATTTGTGTCCACCATACCTACCTACTACATGGTATTTCTCTGCCATTCCAAAGTAAATTACTTGAGTGCTACCTTTAAAATTCCATTCTTTGTCTTTGAAATATATAGCTCATGGGAAAATAGCCTTAAAACTATTGTAGTAAAGAATATGTAGCTTATGTATCTTATTTCTTATAAGTTGCTTGTTGAGCGGTAACCATGTTTCTGGGGATGCCATCAACTATTACACCTTTGTTGAATATTATGTGAGTTGTTATGCATGTTCGTCTTGTACTGAAGTAAGGGTGATTTATCATGATTCAATGGTTTGAGTATGCATATTGTTAGAGAAGAACATTGGGCCGCTAACTAAAGCCATGAATCATGGTGGAAGTTTCAGTTTGGACACTAATCCTCAATCTCTTATGAGAATATTATCTGTTGTTGAATGCTTATGCATTAAAGAGGAGTCCATTATCCGTTGTCTATGTTGTCCCGGTATGGATGTCTAAGTTGAGAATAATCAAAAGCGAGAAATCCAATGCGAGCTTTCTCCTTAGACCTTTGTACAGGCGGCATAGAGGTACCCCTTTGTGACACTTGGTTGAAACATATGTTATGCAATGATAATCCATGTAAATCCAAGCTAATTAGGACAAGGTGCGGGCACTATTGGTAATCTATGCATGAGGCTTGCAACTTATAGGATGTCTTATACATAACACATAAGCTTTATTACTACCGTTGACAAAATTGTTTCTATGTTTTCAAAATAAAAGCTCTAGCACAAAAATAGTAATCCATGCTTCCCTCTGCGAAGGGCCATTTTTTTACTTTATGTTGAGTCAGTTTACCTACTTCTTTCTATCTTAGAAGCAAACACTTGTGTCAACTATGCATTGATTCCTACATACTTGCATATTTGCATTCATCATATTACTTTGTGTTGGCAACTATCCATGAGATATACATGTTACAACTATTTTATGTGAATGTTGTGGTGGGGATACGGGGTCTGCTAGCTCGGACGAGTTTTCGACCCCTCAAAACATAATTTTATGTGAATATTCTGTTTTACGGGGTGGGGATACGGGGTCTGCTAGCTCGGACGAGTTTTCGACCAGCGAAAAGTGAATACAGGGCCCTCTACTCGCGTTTTAAGGGGCGAAAAAATACGGGGCCTGTTAGACATGCTCTAAGGGACTTCGAGTCCCGGATTTCCAACCGGGACTACGGAATCGGGAGTAAAACGTACCCCTCCACATCTTTAGTTCCAGTTGCGTTACGAATCAGGACTAAAGACCCTCTGAAGGGTTCAGGGTGCAACACTTCGTTAATCTCCGACCTTCTCGCCGTCCGTTACCTGCCCCTCATAATGGACGAGGCGAATCTCCAATGGTTCAACATCCTTCCCCCGAACATCATCGATTCGTGGTATGAGGCCCGTGCTGCCTTCATCCAGCACTTCGCTAGTGCATACACTCGCGCCACTACCATCGAAGGCCTGGACCGCTGCGTCCAAGGACCCCACGAGTCGACTCGTCGATGGGTCGCTGCGCCGGCGGGACATGTGGACGACCTCAAGCGGCATCAGCACCGACACGGCGATCTACTGCTCGGGAGGACTTGTCGCTACGAGCCACTCGTCTCCAAGCCAAAGTGCGCCAGCCGCGACAACATTTCCATGGACGAGCTCTTCGACATCGCCAAATGCTACGCTGATGAAGATCCCGTAGTCGACTGATACGTCTCCAACGTATCTATAATTTCTTATGTTCCATGCTTATTTTATGACAATACCTACATGTTTTGTTCACACTTTATATCGTTTTGATGCATTTTCCGGAACTAACCTATTAACGAGATGCCGAAGTGCTAGTTCCTGTTTTCTGCTGTTTTTGGTTTCAGGAATCTTACACAGGAAATATTCTCGGAATTGGACGAAATCAAGGCCCACGATCTTATATTTCCACGAAGCTTCCAGAACACCGAAGAGGGACCAGAGGGGAGGCCCAGGGCCTCCACACACCATGGCGGCGCGGCCAGAGAGGGCGCGCCCCCTGCTGTTTGGCCCCCCGGGCCTCTTCCGACTACGACTCTTCGCCTATTTAAGCCTTCGTGACCTAAAACATCGAGACGAATAAGCCACGATACGAGAAAAGTTCCAGAGTCGCCGCCATCGCGAAGCCAAGATTCGGGGGACAGAAGTCTCTGTTCCGGCACGCCGCCGGGACGAGGAATTGCCCCCGGAAGGCATTTCCATCGACACCACCGCCATCTTCATCGCCGCTTGCTGTCTCCTATGATGAGGAGGGAGTAGTTCTCCCTCGAGGCTAAGGGCTGTACCGGTAGCTATGTGGTTCATCTCTTTCTCTCCCATGTACTTCAATACAATGATCTCATGAGCTGCCTTACATGATTGAGATCCATATGATGAGCTTTGTAATCTAGATGTCGTTATGCTATTCAAGTGGATTTTACTTATGTGATCTCCGGAGACTCCTTGTCCCACGTGTGTAAAGGTGACGAGTGTGTGCACCGTGTGGGTCTCTTAGGCTATATTTCACAGAATACTTGTTCACTGGGTTATGATTTGAGTTGGATGTCTCTATAAAATTGTGGTGTGTTAGTACCTCCTATGAATGCTCACGGTGACGAGCGTGGGGTGTTTATCGATACTTGGGAATACATCTTTAAGGTTTGCCTACATGATGAATTAGTGTTTGTTATCTTGCCAGAGAGTAATTCAGAATAGCATAGTGAAGTGCTTATATTTATATTCAATTATGATTGCAATGTTGAGAATGTCCACTAGTGAAAGTATGATCCCTAGGTCTTGTTTCCAAGCATCGAATCTCCGTTTATTTACTGTTCTACTGCATGTTTACTTGCTGCCATATTTATTTCAGATTATTATTACCACTCATATTCATCCATATTACTTGTATTTCACCATCTCTTTGCCGAACTAGTGCACCTATACATCTGACAAGTGTATTAGGTGTGTTGGGGACACAAGAGACTTCTTGTATCTTAATTGCAGGGTTGCTTGAGAGGGATATCTTTGACCTCTTCCTCCCTGAGTTCGATAAACCTTGGGTGATTCACTTAAGGGAAACTTGTTGCTGTTCTACAAACCTCTGCTCTTGGAGGCCCAACACTGTCTACAGGAATAGAAGCGTGCGTAGACTTCATCGACTCGGACGACGAGTACGGCCAGCGGCGCAATCGCCGCGTCATCCGACCCGACAACCGTCGTGACGACTACCGACTCGGCACTCGCCTGGGCAACGGCAAGCGTTGCAGCGACGGCGGCAATTCCGAGTTCGTCGCTAACGCCAACTACGGGCAGCGCGACCCGAAGTACTCTCGCCGCGACAGACGCGGCCCACGAGTGGACCGCCCACATGAAGCGGTTCGACCCGCACAGCCCTGCTGACGCTCCGTGCATCTATCACAGCGGAGAGGGCAAGCCCTCGACGCACACCATTGGGAACTACTTTTCCCTTAAGCAGATCGAGAAAGCCCGCCGCTCCAAGGAGAATGGCGGCGGCGACCAGAACAAGGACCGCAACAAGTACCAGGACAAGCCCAAGGACGACGGCTTTGGTCGCAGCGCCGGCTCCCTCCACACCTTCACCGGGGTTGGCGACCACCGCGACAAGAAGGTTCTCGCACGCGCGGTGGCTGTTAACGCAGTCGTCGCGGACGTCCCGTGTTGGCTCAATTGGTCAGAGCAGAGCATCACGTGGAGCCGCGAGGATCACAATCCACACATCGAGTACCCAGGGCAAGTCGCCCATATCGTCAAGCCTAAGGTCGCCGATTACTGGTTCTCCAAGACCCTGATGGATGGAGGAAGCTCCATCATCATCATGTACTACGATACCTTCCAGCGACTCCAGCTGCCCGACTCGCGCCTTGAAGCGACAAGCGTCACCTTCCACAGCATCGTCCCTGGCAGGAAGGCCTTCCCAACTAGTAAGGTAACACTGCCGGTGACATTCGGCACGCCGGCGAACTACCGCACCGAGTGGATATCCTTCGAGGTGGTGAACTTCCGCAACCCCTAACACTGCGTCCTCGGCCGCCAGGTGTTCGCCAAGTTCATGGCCACGCCACACTACGCTTACAACATGATGAAGATGCCGGGGCCGCGCGGCGTCATCACCGTCGGTGGTGACCCCGAAATGGCCCTGGAATGCGAGGATAGCTGTTGCAAGCTCGCCGACGTCGTCATCGCCTTGGAGCGCGAAAACACCGCCGAACTCGCCAAGTACCCAGTCGAGAAGCCAAGCGAGCTCGACTCATCCTCGTCGCCGACCTTCTAGCCGACGACTGACACACGTCGAGTAAATCTGGTAGAGAACGGTCCGAGTAGGCAAGTTATCATTGGGATGGGCTTGTCCGCCCAATAGGAAAGCACGATCATCAAGTTCCTCCGTGAGAATCGAGATATCTTTGCATGGAAACCTTCTGATATGTCAGGTGTCCCGAGAAAACTTGCTGAGCACAAACTCCACGTTGATCCCACTGCGTGTCCCATCAAACGGACGATGTGACCCGTAGGTGAAGAGCGACGACGCGCAATTGCCGAAGAGGTGAACCGGCTACTCGCCGCCGGGTTCATCATGGAAATAAAGCACCCAAAGTGGTTGGCAAACCCAGTCCTCGTGGTGAAGAAAAACAAGACATGGGCATGTGTATAGACTACACCATTCTCAATCGGGCTTGCCCCAAGGACCCATTCGTCCTCCCGCGGATCGATCAGATCATTGACGCCAGCGCGGGCTCGGAATCGCTGTGCTTCCTCGACGCATATTCCGCGTACAACCAAATCAAGATGGCGGTTGAAGATCAGGAGAAGACGGCGTTCATCACGCCGCTCGGCACCTGCTCCTACACCGCCATGACCTTCGGCATGAGAAACATCGGAGCCACGTACCAGAGATGCATGAATAGTTTCCTCGAAAGCCAATGTTTATGTATACATCGACGACGTCGTGGTCAAGTCGACTTGGCAGGACGACTTAGTCGCCAAGTGTTCTTTCTTGGCAGCGAACACGCCAAACCTTCAATGTCCGGCCTAGTTAGGTTTAGTTTTTTTTTGCAATGTTTTATATTTGATTTTGTGGAAAACCATGTTCCAAACTATATCTTCATGTAAACCGCGTTCCAAATTATGTATTATTTTGTGGAATATTTCTTCTCTTTATTGAAATAAAAATGTAAAAAAAAGAGTATTTTAATATTTAGGGGCGGCGTTTGGGGGACGCGGCTGGGAAGCGACGTCCCCCAAACACAGCACGAACGAAACACGTCCCCCAAACGTTTAATCTGGGCGCCGTTTAAGGGACGCGACTGGAGATGCTCTTAGTAATAAAATTTGATAAAATTAGATAACATGAATCTAGCCGAAGGAGAGAATTGCTCGTCGAAGCCGCAAGGATGAAGGCATGGAAGCCGACGTCATCATACTTCTGCCAAGTCAAGCATTCAGGATTTCCCTCCCACGAACGAAAATTTCCATCTCCCACCAGAAGCTCAGAAATCCCGCGCAGCTCTTTTCTCCTTTTTCCACTTTCCCCGCGCGCTCCACTTCGAATTCCCAACCGCGCCGATCCGCACTGCCCCCGCTCCACCAATAGGAACCAACCCTTCCATATCCAACGGCCTCGGCCATCCCATTCGCCCCTCACGCGGATCGCTCTCCAATCCAACGCCTCCCGCATCCCCCTCCAGCTCTATATATTCCACCCACTCCACCCCTCCCAATCCATCCAATTCGAAGCGAGCCAGAACCAAAATCCCCAATTCCTCCTTCGTCTCCCGAGAAAGAAAGACAGCGAGCGGCGGAGATGTCTGGGCGCGGCAAGGGCGGCAAGGGGCTGGGCAAGGGCGGCGCCAAGCGCCACCGGAAGGTGCTGCGCGACAACATCCAGGGCATCACCAAGCCGGCCATCCGCCGCCTTGCTCGCCGTGGCGGCGTGAAGCGCATCTCCGGGCTCATCTATGAGGAGACCCGTGGCGTGCTCAAGATCTTCCTCGAGAACGTCATCCGCGACGCCGTCACCTACACCGAGCACGCGCGCCGCAAGACCGTCACCGCCATGGACGTCGTCTACGCGCTCAAGCGACAGGGACGCACCCTCTACGGCTTTGGCGGCTAGGCTTTCCTCTGTGTCTTGTTTAGGGAGAGTACCTGTCTAGTATCGTGTTGGTGTCAAATATTGTGTCTGATCTCTGATGTAATGGAACCCTGTTGCGGTGAAGTAAAAAATCCTGTTATCTTGAGAATTGTCATGGTCTGTCAATCATTTCCAGGTTACCTATTGCATGATTGTTAGTAGCTGATTGCTTCCTTGCTCTGGTTCTTTCACTTGACTATAAAGTTGTTTTAGAGAACTGAAATTGTGACTTATTGCTGAAGAAGGCACTGACTGTCAGATTGCCTAACTTCGCCAGCAGCACCAAGCTGAATTACACATTGTATCTTCGAGAATTTCATGCCCCTACCAATCTAAAATCAGTTTGTGGCTAGATTTGTTTCGCTGCTGTATTTCTTATATTTTGGTTAACTGATTTTCGTGCTCTGGTTCTTGCAGTTGTAGTCGCATGCCATTGCGATTGTTTGGTTCAGAGAACTGAAATCCTGCTCATCAGCGCTGAAAGATACGACAGGCTCGCAGAAGTATCTGCTGTGCTCTGGTCAGCTCTATTTTGGTTCCAATGATGCCGCTATTTTTGCCGCCAACATTAGCAGGACTGTAAGCTGGTAAGACCTTACTTGGTTTGTGCCTCCGCTGAAGACTGTCTTCCCAAAGTAACGATGTAAACTGACATGGACAAGCGAAACCTGGCACGGGGTCATCAGATTTTCACATTGATGAACAGATAAACACAACAATAGCCTCTGAAGTAATGGGGAAACTCCAATCCGCAACGACATGTTAACTCAACTGTACACCAGGCCAGTTTGAGGCACCAACGGCATACACAGGTAGGTAGCTTCACAAGAGAATGAAACACAAGCCAACAACAATGCTCTTCTTCATGCAAATAAGCGTGCTCCGGTACAACCCCCCCCCCCCCAAACTCCGTCAAACTCAGTTTGGGCTTAAGCGGGCTCAAACACAAGAACGGCTAAGATCGGTCGATACCTCTTCGTTATTAGTATAAAATACCGATATGTGACAACGTACAAAATTCGTATAGCCCAATTCAATTAGTCAATTATACGAGATACAAGTACGACACAGTTGTGGGCCCTCCGGCGAGTTTGGCGGATCATCGTGGCCTGTGCACCATCGTGGTGGGCGCTGGCCGGCCATGGTAGATCGGAGACACTGGACAGTCCGGTCGGGACCTAGCCGGACAGTCCGAGTTCGGCGGACATCCAGTTCATAGGGGAACGGACTGTCCGGGACGCGGTTTACGTGATCGATCGGTCAGACTGTCCGGCATATACGCCAGACAAACCGGTAATGTTGTTCCGGAGGAACATAAAATTTCCAGAGGCATTTGCCAATTCTATCGGCCTGTCTGGCAAGACGAGCCAGCCTGTCCGGCCAAGAAGTTTTTGTACGCATCTTTTGTCGGCCTGACCGGCGTAGAGAACCAGCCAGGCCGGAAAATAATTAACGAATATTCAAAGGCTTTTGGCACTGCATTCCGGTCTGTCCGGCCACAACCACCGAGCATGTCCGGGGAGAAGACTTATAGGCAGCAGCTTTTGTCGGCCTGACCGGAATCTTTCGCTGGTATGTCCGGCAATGAATTAACACCACCATTTCTCATAGGACAGATGTAAGTTCTCTTTCAAGCTTGGATTTTCCTGGTATGCAATGTCCAATTCCTTCGCCTATCTCTCTTGAAGGTTCATTGGAAGTGAAGAAAAATGCAGATGACAAGTACCAAACTTTTATCCATTGCGCCAAATGTCGAAACGCTTTTTGTGAACTCACTTTATGAGGCTAGTGTTATCCATTTTGTACCAGTTCAGTAATTTGTTGACCTAAGCTATTAATAAGTCATAATCTTTGGGTATTATTTTTCAGAAAGTCAATACACAATTGGTTTTGGGTAAATTCCTGCACCTGAAGTATTTCGAGATAAAGCTTTTCATACCAAGTTATTATCATCCGCAAAGGTGTTAACGGATTGTTTGCAAAAGTTTGACAACAAATTCTGCGCAATAAAGATTATAGTGATGTCCACAGACAATAGTGAGACTATCCGACACTTGATGATTTCATACATATTCCACAAAGTATGGTATTCCATATGACACAAGTAGGTGTTGTAAAGTATAGTTTTCAAGTCATTACACAGCTAACTCAAAATAGAAAATAAAATGAACTAAGTCTTGAACACCGTCGGGAAATCTTCTACGGGACGAAAACCCGACCATATCCACTAGACCTTGGACCTAAGCATCATCTTCCTCGCCATTGGGGTTGAGTAGTTTATCTTTGACCCTATCCAGCTCGTTACTAGGTGAAAAAATTTATTTCACCGACCATAACTTCTCTGGTAGAGTCAACGAGTGTCTGCAAAAATAAATTAAGAGAACATGTTATGACATGTGCTGCTAGTTCATCATGTAAGAAGAATTTTGTTTTACCTACCTGTGTAATAGTGGTTCTAAATTCATCTCCATCCCATTCTTTCATACATTTTAGGACCCAAAGTCCACATGAGTTTCTGTCATAATACAAGACAATCAAAAAACAGTAAGTAACATTGCATTGTATATTAATATAGATGAAAATTAGTTGCGCCATGTACTCACCCATCCTTTTGTCTTGGCATTTTGCATTATTTTATAGGCCAGTTCGAAGGATCAGGAAAATCATGATATGCTTTTGCTATGTCATAAGCAATTTTGGTTCTCTGAAGTAAAACGAGTAGTTAAGATTAAGTAAGTAATGATTAATATTTTAACAAAATACTTATGACACTGTAAAGTAGTATGAAAACATACCAATGCTTCAATGATATGTATGTAACTGCGAAGAACATAGAGGGAATCTAATACTTGAAATTCCTTCTTGGGTACATGCATCACGACGGTGACCCAATGATTGCCATTAACGTTTACAACGAGATAGTACTGCAATAAAAATGTGTAAGTATGTTTCAATATACATTGAATGAATTATGTACACCATTGCATTGCATGTGCTCATACCTTCGGTTTATGGAAATACTCGTCCATGCATCTGTGAATGGCTCGATTCTTCTCTATTTCGATCTAGGGGTGGCCGGGTGGAAAATAATCTCTACCCCTCGTCCTCCCTTCTATGAGATGCGTCGACCTCCATGTGGTGGACATGACACGATCATCTGGAACACGATGAGACAAGTGTCGCACATATGCATTGATGACCTGCAAAATTTAGTGGTACACACAACTAATTAGCCCTTCAATCAAGATAGTTATTCTGTAATACAACAGGGATACAAAATTTGTTTGTACATCGCCCATCAACCAGTCATGGGTTAGAATAGGTGCAACATGGTGGGCAGTCAGCACGAGTCCTTCAGAACTGTAAACTTTTTTGTTGCGGCGTCGGGAGCACTTTGATAGTTCTTTTACAAGTGACACGGCAGCTTCGACGTGATCTTCAGTCAAATCATTTACCTGAAGTAGTGCATCTAGTGAATGGAAGTTACCTGCAACGAAGAAGTAACGGGTGAACTGCGGTTAGTGAAATGCAAAGGTCGTTAAGAAATTTGCACGTGACACGAACAAACTTACCCTCAGAATTTTTCTCATCTCGGATTTGACGCTTGTGTGCCATTTTTTTCAGACAAGTAAGGGGACCGGACCTTTGCGGATGGCATGCGCTTCCGCTTCTGAGGTTCATTTGGCTTTGCGGATACAAATGCTGAAGACGATAATGAGGATGACGATCGAGCGGGAACATCATTTGTAATATCGATAGGATCTTTTTTGTCACCCTTGCTGCAATTAAACAGTACGGATGGTTGATGCGTGTAGTTGACACGTCCGTTGGGAACCCCAAGAGGAAGGTGTGATGCGCACGGTAGCAAATTTTCCCTCGAGAAAGAAACCAAGGTTTATCGAACCAGGAGGAGCCAAGAAGCACGTTGAAGGTTGATGGCGGAGGAGTGTAGTGCGGCGCAACACCAGGGATTCCAGCGCCAACGTGGAACCTGCACAACACAATCACAGAACTTTGCCCCAACGTAACAGCGAGGTTGTCAATCTCACCGGCTTGCTGTAAACAAATGATTAGATGTATAGTGTGGATGATGATGTTTGTTTGCGAAGAACAAGTAAAGAACAATTGCAGCGGTTTGTATTTCAGATTTAAAGAATAGGACCGGGGTCCACAGTTCACTAGTGGTGTCTCTCCCATAAGATAGCGAGATGTTGGGTGAACAAATTACGGTTGGGCAATTGACAAATAAAGAAGGCATAACAATGCACATACATATATCATGATGAGTACTATGAGATTTAATCGGGGCATTACGACAAAGTACATAGACCGCTATCCAGACATGCATCTATGCCTAAAAAGTCCACCTTCGGGTTATCATCCGAACTCCTTCCAGTATTAAGTTGTAAACAACGGACAATTGCATTAAGTATGGTGCGTAATGTAATCAACACAAATATCCTTAGACAAAGCATCGATGTTTTATCCCTAGTGGCAACAAGCACATCCACAACCTTAGAACTTTCTATCACTGTCCCAGATTTAATGGAGGCATGAACCCACTATCGAGCATAAATACCCCCTCTTGGAGTCACAAATATCAACTTGGCCAGAGCCTCTACTAGCAACGGAGAGCATGCAAGAACATAAATAACATATATGATAGATTGATAATCAACTTGACATAGTATTCAATATTCATCGGATCCCAACAAACACAACATGTAGGATTACAAATAGATGATCTTGATCATGATAGGCAGCTCACAAGATCTAACATGATAGCACAATGAGGAGAAGACGCCCATCTAGCTACTGCTATGGACCCATAGTCCATGGGTGAACTACTCACACATCGATCCGGAGGCGATCATGGCGATGAAGAGACCTCGGGAGATGATTCCCCTCTCCGGCAGGGTGCCGGAGGCGATCTCCTGAATCCCCCGAGATGGGATTGGCGGCGGCGGCGTCTCTGGAAGGTTTTCCGTATCGTGGCTCTCGGTACTGGGGGTTTCGCGACGGAGGCTTTAAGTCGGCGGAAGGGCGGAGTAGGGAGAGTCACGGGGGCCCCACACGCTAGGGCCGTGCGGGCCCCCCTTAGGCCGGGCCGCCCTAGTGTGGCGGCGCCCCGTGGCCCGACTTTGTCTCCCCTCCGGTCTTCTGGAAGCTTCGTGCAAAAATAGGACCCTGGGCGTTGATTTCGTCCAATTCCGAGAATATTCCAAAAACAGCGAGAAAACAACAACCGGCTCTTCGGCATCTCGTCAATAGGTTAGTGCCGGAAAATGCATAATAATGACATATAATGTGTATAAAACATGTGAGTATCATCATAAAAGTAGCATGGAACATAAGAAATTACAGATACGTTTGGTACGTATCAAGCATCCCCAAGCTTAGTTCCTACTCGCCCTCGAGTAGGTAAACGATAACAAAGATAATTTCTGAAGTGACATGCTATCATAATATTGATCATACTATTGTAAAGCATATGAGATGAATGCAGCGATTCGAAGCAATGATGAAGATAATGAGTAAACTAATGAACCATATAGCAAAGACTTTTCATGAATAATACTTTCAAGACAAGCATCAATAAGACTTGCATAAGAGTTACTCATAAAGCAATAAATTCGAAGTAAAGGCATTGAAGCAACACAAAGGATGATTAAGTTTCAGCGGTTGCTTTCAACTTGTAACATGTATATCTCATGGATAATTGTCAACATAAAGTAATATAACAAGTGCAATAAGTAAACATGTAAGAATCAATGCACACAGTTGATACAAGTGTTTGCTTCTAAGATAGAAAGAAATAGGCAAACTGACTCAACAATAAAATAAAAGTTAGGCCCTTCGCAGAGGGAAGCATTGATTACTATATTTGTGCTAGAGCTTTTCATTTTGAAAACAAGAAACAATTTTATCAACGGTAGTAATAAAGCATATGAGTTATGTATAAGACATCTCATAAGTTGCAAGCCTCATGCATAGTATACTAATAGTGCTCGCACCTTGTCCTAATTAGCTTGGGTTAACACGGATTATCATTGCATAGCATATGTTTCAACCAAGTGTCACAAAGGGGTACCTCTATGCCGCCTGTACAAAGGTCTAAGGAGAAAGCTCGCATTGGATTTCTCGCTTTTGATTATTCTCAACTTAGACATCCATACCGGGACAACATAGACAACAGATAATGCACTCTCTTTAATGCATAAGCATTCAACAACGGTTAATATTCTCATAAGAGATTGAGGATTAGCTGTCCACACTGAAACTTCCACCATGAATCATGGCTTTAGTTAGCGGCCCAATGTTCTTCTCTAACAGTATGCATACTCAAACCATTTGATTGTGAAAACCGCCCTTACTTCAGACAAGACGAACATGCATAGCAACTCACATGATATTCAACAAAGGTAAAAGAGTTGATGGCGTCCCAGAAAACATGGTTACCGCTCAACAAGCAACTTATTAAGAAAATAAGACACATAAGTACATATTCTTCACCACGATAGTTTTTAAGCTATTTGTCCCATGAGCTATATATTGTAAAGGTAAAGAATAGAAATTTTAAAGGTAGCACTCAAGTAATTTACTTTGGAATGGCGGAGAAATATCATGTAGTAGGTAGGTATGGTGGACACAAATGGCATGGTTATTGGCTCAAGGATTTGGATGCACGAGAAGAATTCCTCTCAATACAAGGCTAGGCTAGCAAGGTTGTTTGAAGCAAACTCAAGTATAAAAGGTGCAGCAAAGCTCACATATGAACATATTGTAGCTATTACAAGACTTTACATTGTCTCCTTGTTGTTCAAACACCTCAACCGAGAAAATATCTAGACTCTAGAGATCAATCATGCAAACCAAATTTTAACAAGCTCTATGTAGTTATTCATTAATGAGTACAAGGTACATGATGCAAGAGCTTAAACAAGATCTATATGAGCACAACAATTGCCAAGTATCACATTATTCAAGACATTAAACCATTTACCACATGCGGCATTTTCCGTTTCCAACCATATAACAATGAATGAAGTAGTTCAACTTTCGCAATGAACATTAAAGATAAAGCTAAGAACATATGTGTTCATACGAAACAGCGGAGCGTGTCTCTCTCCCAAACAAAGAATGCTAGGATCCGATTTATTCAAACAAAAACAAAAATAAAAACAAACAGACGCTCCAAGTAAAGCACATAAGATGTGACGGAATAAAAATATAGTTTCACTAGAGGAACCTGATAAGTTGTCGATGAAGAAGGGATCCCTTGGGCATCCCCAAGCTTAGATGCTTGAGTCTTCTTAAAATATGCAGGGATGAACCACGGGGGCATCCCCAAGCTTTGACTTTTCACTCTTCTTGATCATATTGTATCATCCCTCTCTTGACCCTTGAAAACTTCCTCCACACCAAACTCGAAACAAACTCATTAGAGGGTCAGTACATAATTCATATATTCAGTGGTGACATAATCATTCTTAACACTTCTGGACATTGCACAAAGCTACTGAAAGTTAATGGAGCAAAGAAATCCATCAAACATAGCAAAAGAGGCAATGCGAAATAAAAGGCAGAATCTGTCAAAACAGAACAGTTCGTAAAGACGAATTTTAAAGTGGCACCAGACTTGCTCAGATGAAAATGCCCAAATTGAATGAAAGTTGCGTACATATCTGTGGATCACACACGTAAATTGGCAGATTTTTTTGATTTTTCTACAGGGACTGCTGCTCAAATTCGTGACAGCAAGAAATCTGTTCCTGCGCAGTAATCCAAATCTAGTATTGGCTTTACTATCAAAGACTTTACTTGGCACAACAATGCAATAAAATAAAGATAAGGAGAGGTTGCTACAGTAGTAAACAACTTCCAAGACTCAAATATAAAATAAAGTGCAGAAGTAAAATAATGGGTTGTCTCCCATAAGCGCTTTTCTTTAACGCCTTTCAGCTAGGCGCAGAAAGTGTGTATCAAATATTGTCAAGAGATGAAGCATTACCCCGGGCATTACACCTACCTTTCTTAGTCTTTTTCTTACCCTTTGATTTAGGGAATACATGTCTACCTCCCGGTGTGGAGGTGAATTTTAAGGTGCCTTCTCCCACATCTATGACTGCTCCCAATAGTTTCAGCAGGGATCTTCGAGTGTGATTTGTCCTGTTCCTACACAATCAATAACAAGATAATCAGTCGATATTGTTCTTCCAAGAATGGTTGTATGCACACCCTCGGCTATTCCCTTAGGAGTTATAACAAAGTTATCAATAAGAGTTATTCCTTCTCCGCCTTCAACGAGTCCCCAAAGTGTCAAAGATTCATAAATACTCTTAGGCATAAGGCAAAATTCAGACATAATATCACAATTGGCATGAAAAGTTTCACCACCTATAACAATTTTAATAGTAGGGTCCCATATTGAAGGTTCAGAGTTCACCAAAACTTGATCAAGACGGTTACGAACATAACTATAATTTTTTTCCAAGCAAGATGCACTTGTCTCAAGAGTGTTTAATCTATTATAAATGCTAATAAGAGCTGAATCAAAGTTATTAGCTGAACTATGTGATGCAACCAATTTTTTATGGCATTAAAAGCTTGATCACCGTCGCAATGAAGGAAATCTCCTCCCACTACAACATCCAAGGCATATCTATAGCGAATCATAAGCCCAAAATAAAAGTTACTAAGGAGCAAACTTAGAGTCATTTGAGGTTCAGCTTTACGATAAGAATCAAAAATTCTGGACCAAGCATCTTTAAAACTCTCCCCATCCCCTTGTTTAAAAGTGAAGACTAATTCCTCAGGTGAAGAAGTAACAGGTGCAGAGCTAGACATGATAACAGAAGTAAAAATGCAAGTAACTAATTTTTTTTTGTGTTTTTGATATAGAGAACAAGACAGTAAATAAAGTAAAACTAGCAACTAAATTTTTTGTGTGTTTTGTTTAAGTGCAGCAAACAAAGTAGTAAATAAAATAAAGCAAGACAAAAACAAAGTAAAGAGATTGGAAGTGGAGACTCTCCTTGCAGCGTGTCTTGATCTCCCCGGCAACGGCGCCAGAAAAAAATGCTTGATGCGTGTAGTTGACATGTCCGTTGGGAACCCCAAGAGGAAGGTGTGATGCACACAGTAGCAAGTTTTCCCTCAGAAAGAAACCAAGATTTATCGAACCAGGAGGAGCCAAGAAGCACGTTGAAGGTTGATGGCGGAGGAGTGTAGTGCGGCGCAACACCAGGGATTCCGGCGCCAACGTGGAACCTGCACAACACAATCACAGAACTTTGCCCCAACGCAACAGCGAGGTTGTCAATCTCACCGGCTTGCTGTAAACAAAGGATTAGATGTATAGTGTGGATGATGATGTTTGTTTGCGAAGAACAGTAAAGAACAATTGCAGCAGTTTGTATTTCGGATGTAAAGAATAGGACCGGGGTCCACAGTTCACTAGTGGTGTCTCTCCCATAAGATAGCAGATGTTGGGTGAACAAATTACGAGTTGGGCAATTGACAAATAAAGAAGGCATAACAATGCACATACATATATCATGATGAGTACTATGAGATTTAATCGGGGCATTACGACAAAGTACATAGACCGCTATCCAGAGCATGCATCTATGCCTAAAAAGTCCACCTTCGAGGTTATCATCCGAACCACTTCCGGTATTAAGTTGTAAACAACGGACAATTGCATTAAGTATGGTGCGTAATGTAATCAACACAAATATCCTTAGACAAAGCATCGATGTTTTATCCCTAGTGGCAACAAGCACATCCACAACCTTAGAACTTTCCGTCACTCGTCCCGCATTTAATGGAGGCATGAACCCACTATCGAGCATAAATACCCCCTCTTGGAGTTACAAGTATCAACTTGGCCAGAGCCTCTACTAGCAACGGAGAGCATGCAAGAACATAAATAACATATATGTTAGATTGATAATCAACTTGACATAGTATTCAATATTCATCGGATCCCAACAAACACAACATGTAGGATTACAAATAGATGATCTTGATCATGATAGGCAGCTCACAAGATCTAACATGATAGCACAATGAGGAGAAGACGACCATCTAGCTACTGCTATGGACCCATAGTCCAGGGGTGAACTACTCACACATCGATCCGGAGGCGATCATGGCGATGAAGAGACCTCCGGGAGATGATTCCCCTCTCCGGCGAGGTGCCGGAGGCGATCTCCTGAATCCCCGAGATGGGATTGGCGGCGGCGTCTCCGGAAGGTTTTCCGTATCGTGGCTCTCGGTGCGGGGGTTTCGCGACGGAGGCTTTAAGTAGGCGGAAGGGCGGAGTCGGGAGAGTCACGGGGGCCCCACACGCTAGGGCCGTGCGGGCCCCCCTTAGGCCACGCCGCCCTAGTGTGGCGGCGCCCCGTGGCCCCACTTCGTCTCCCCTCCGGTCTTCTGGAAGCTTCGTGCAAAAATAGGACCCTGGGCGTTGATTTCGTCCAATTCCGAGAATATTTCCTTACTAGGATTTCTGAAACCAAAAACAGCAGAAAACGACAGAATCGACTCTTCGGCATCTCGTCAATAGGTTAGTGCCGGAAAATGCATAATAATGACATATAATGTGTATAAAACATGTGAGTATCATCATAAAAGTAGCATGGAACATAAGAAATTATAGATACGTTTGGGACGTATCAATGGTTGAGGATCATCGTTCATTAATTTGCGTGCAACACATGGTGCAGGTGTGCTACCATTTGCATTGTATAGCTCGTCCTCGTTAACATCATCGTCGTCAACATCCTCGTCCTTCTGAACTGATGTCAAGTACTTTAATGGATAAACTCCCTTCTGGCTGCTCTCGCTTTCCTTGTCCCCTTCAGACGTGCCTTTGTTCTCACGTCTATAAATGATCCCCTCCTGATTTAACTTTGCTATAACTCTCTGCAATGTAAAAAAAAAATGTGTCATGGCAGGTCCAAAATGAATGATGCGTGCATAATTAAACTCGCCATGTTTTTACCTCTGCGCATGAGTCTGCTATAGTTGCAATCTGCTTACGGACAAGAGTAAGCTCCCCAGACATGCGATTAACCCTTTCCAAAAGTTGCTCCATGTAAGGGGGGTTTTTCGCAGGAGTTTTTGTGGCCTTCCTTGAAACAGATGTTTTTCTCCCAACACTATTTGCTGTGTTTATTTTTGAGAGTCTATGCTCCATAGTAACATCGTTGTCAATCTGCATGTTACAAAATCAAATTATTTGTTGTTGTTAAATATGAGCTGCTGAAACAAATATGAACAAGAAAAAATTGTTTACATTTCCCTTCCCACGGCCATATTGCGCGTCGGAGGCGTCTCTCTTCTTTCCTTCTACTTCGGTCCAGCTTCTTCATCAATGGGTACATAGATACCAATGGGTTAAAGGCTGGTGCACCAGGAGGTTGAACCTTCTCCCAATGCATGTACTGCAGAAGAAAAGATATTAAGAATGACTAAGAAATAGTTGTGACCAAAAAACTGCAGTTAAATATTATCTGACTAAGAAATATTACGGTTTACCTGTAATGCCGCCATGTTTCCTTTTGGCCACTGCCTATGAGTTCCAGTTTATCTTCCTAGCTCGATCGAGGTCTTCTACCAATGCATACATCGGCTTCGAAATTACCGTATTAGAGTACGGTGCAATTACTGTGGCGAGAAGCACCATCATGGCCTTGCGTACAAAATCGTCATCCGAGGCACCACGAAGCTCAACATCCAATATTAAATCATCAATTAAGAGATTCTCTGTTGACGGATCGAGCCACTCAGGTGGTATCCGTCCCTGCGCTTCTTTGCCTTCTTGAGAAATTATGGCCACAACGTTCAAACCTTTGTCTTCTAAACCAAATAATGCGTAGATTTCTTTGCCTCCTAGGAAAATATGGTCCTTTCCCTCATTTAACCCAAATGTACTTGTTTGAAGATCAAAAGCTTGCACTAGAAACTTCAGCACAGAGTGCCGCATCTTTATCCTTGGCATTTCGAGCATACAATGTACACCGGATCCAAAAAGTGCACCTCGTTGTTCGTTTGACATGTTCTCAACAAAGCTGCACCATTTTTCAACCGAGCAAGGAACTTCGTCAACTTCTTCCATCATGTAGATAACATACATGATTATTTAGCAATTAGAAATTGGCAATTGTGTTTAATGTGTCGATTTAACGAAAAGTTTTGTACTTTTTGGTGGTGATACTACGGGTGTAACAGGAAAAAAAATATGGGACTAGAACAAGCTGATGTGAGAGCGGTGTATAATTAAATATAAGCATCCCAACTGATTCATGAATTTTAAGTACTGAAGACATGGAAATATAAGTAATACTATCTCAATAGAATAATATCTTAGACTTATTAACTAAGGCAGGATTGGTAATACAACGCCATTACCGGACATGCTGGCCAAAGCCCCGGACAGGCCGAAACAGCACCAGACAGGCCATCTAAGAAATCCCAGACTGTCCGGCGTGCGCGCCAGACTTGCCAGAGAGCTTGACAGACTGGCTGGCATGTAGGGGAACGGACTACCCTGTCGGGAGCTCAACGGACTAGCCATCGTGGTGAGCAATGGTCAGGCTGGTCGTGCACACCCGGACTGTCCGGTAGATCCGTATGACATTGATGAACCCTAGTCTAAACCCTAATACCCTATTTTCGCCATTGTTTACAGATTATTATGATCTACATACGCAAAGTACTGAAGAACTTGTACTATTGCAGAACCCTACCATTAATCTACCTGCCACATTGATGAACCTTAGGGTTGATGTCAATTACAATTAAGGCGAAGTAAATACATAATCTTCAAGGTAAAGCTATAATTTTGTAATTTTGCTAGTGAAGATGCACTTCTACTTGTTTTCTTTTTCCATATACCTGCATTACAAAACAAAATTATTTAGTACTCGTTTAACATAGATTTAATTAATCGGCCTAGCTAAGAAAAATATGTAAGCAGACTTACTCTGGATGTTTTTTGCACAACTTTTTGTTCCTTTTGTTATGACCGATGACACCACAGGCGGTGCACCCCTGATTCCGGGTCTTACGCTCGTCGAACGCTAGTGGTCTACCATTTTTCGTCACGGGGTGATTTACCTCTTGTGCAGCTTTTGTGTTTTGCTTAGGTGCTCCTCTCGTGGCAACCTTATCGGGATCACCAACCGGAACTGCATTGCCTTGAAAATCATATGTGTCTTCTTCAGCGAAGGTTGTGTGACCATCATGTCCATTCTTTTTCGCATATTTTCTTGCTACTAAGCCCTTCATATATGCCATGAACTCATTATACATTGCTGGATCATCTACTGCCGCATCCATAGCTTCCGCCGATATTGTTTCCATGTCGTTGTATCTTTTTCGCTTCCCTAGCCCTGAGTAACCGTACGCGAAAAGATCGCTTCTGCGCCGTGCTGGCAATCCATTTCTTGCCATTTTGGAGAATCGCCAAAGAACACAACAGTCCGGTATTTCGGACAATTTCAGGTGCTTCAATACATATAGTATATGCTTGCATGGAAGCCCCTTACGATTCATTCTTCGGCAGCTGCACTGTATTAACTCTTTCGGCTGATTAGGACTATACTCCACGATAAACGAGTATCTGCCGCTATTCCTCCATTTGACCATAAACTGTTTAGAGCCCCCTGTTCCCACGTATTCCTCAAAAATCTCGAGCTCACCAAGCTTCTTCACATCCCGCTGCAAGATGTAGAAGTTGGTCGGATCGAAGGCATGGGAAACAAGCAACCTCTATCTCTTTGGATTCGAGTAACTTCCACCGGTAAACTCGGGAATAGATGCGGTCATCTTCGGCCTCGCTCTCACGGATGCGAACAATGGCATTCTCGTAATGCATTATCAAGTCAACTAGGGTCATACCATAATCCAGGTGAAGGTGAAGGCATGAGTTCAAACTCTCACTTCTCTGATTGCTTTTCATACCAAGGAAATATCCACCGGTCGGATACGCGGCAGCCCAAATTCTCTTCTTATTGTACATCCTTTTGAGCCATTCTTGGGTACTATCTCGTCTCCCACTTGCGACGAAACGCGCTCCATCTTTCCTCAAAAATGGCTTCTGAAGTGGCGTTGTATAAGAATGGCCGAAATTCCTTTAGCGACTTATGACCAAGGTGTCTCTTCATGTTTTTCTCTATGTGCCAAGTACATAGACGGTGCCACATGTCTGGAAGGACATCCTGAATAGCTAATATCATCGCGGCGTCCCCATCAGTAATAAGACCTTTGGGCTTCTTCTGACACATTGCAGTCAAGAATGTCCGAAGCAGCCAAGCATATGTATCTTCTGTCTCGTCTGACACGAGAGCGCATGCAAACACCGTAGTCTTATGATGATTGTTCAGGCCTACAAAAGGAATAAATGGCGTAGCATATCAGTTCATCTTGTACGTGCTATCAAACACCACCACGTCGCTAAAATCCTGATAGTCCTGCCGTGACTGAGAATCACACCAGAACATGCTTTTCAACCGTCCTTCATCATCAACTTGGTAATCAAAAAAGAATTTAGGACCACTCTTCTTCCTCGCGGCCATAATACCAAGTGCTGTGGCAGTATCACCCTTCGCAATAAGCTTCCTCTTCTCCCTGCAACATAGGTTGTACAGATCTCGCCTTACGAAGCCTACACCACCGTAGCCATGTCTTCTGAGAAAGTGTTTCATAATCATGTACTTTCTCATCCCACTTGCTCCCAAAGATAGTATCTCAGCTCTCTGGTACGGCTTAATCTTTCTGTGTGATCGAAGAAATGGTACTTCGTCCGGTCTAGCTGGTTTATGGCTGTGATTGCCGTAAAAACTTTTGACAACCCATACTCCTCTCGATAGGTCACGCTTCACGGTGAGATTGGCATTGCAGTTGCAACGAGTCTCGGGTCTTAGCCTACGACTGCGGCCTTCCTGCGTTAAAAGCTTTTCCTGACGTTTCCCTGCCCTGGAACAGACATACCGCCTTAACCGTATTTCTCCCTTACCACGTTTCCCTCGCTTTTCCCTCTTCAAAATGTCCTTTCGGATGCTGAAGCCATGCTCTCTCGCATAGCTGCTGTACCAGACAAAAGCCGCCGGTTCGGAATCAAATGTCATGTCCAGTATTTTACAGTGCTCTTCCACAGAGTGCATCTTATATTCATTACTCACAATATCTGGGTCTGCTTGACTGTGATGTTCACGCCCATTGTCAGCACCAGATATCACCTACACATGAAGGGAAAATAAGTCATAAAAGTTGTCGTTCCAACAGTAACATTGACGGTTTGCCACACTAAAACTATATACTTACTTCGCTCTTATTTTCAGAGCTTGATTCCTCGTGATGCAGTCCTATCTCCACGCTATATTCATCAAACCCAACCTCCATGTATGAATACTCATCCTCCTCGTGACCACCGTATAGCACCTACACAACCAAAAACAAAGAATGTAACATGTCACTTCATTGCTTCCATTCATTGGTAGCCATTAAAAAATAATCAACATACTTCACTCATGTTTTCTGAGGACGCCGATGATGGAAGGTTCTCCCCAAAAGGAGGTACATTTTCATAGATCCTGGATTTTGAACTATTCTCCGAAGTAGAATCATCATCGCCCGTATATCCGTCATCCCCGTCACTCCAAGTTGAGCTATAGTCCCCCATTTCTCCAAAAACTACACAAAACCCGCACGCACTAAAGAACTAATGCAAAATTCTAAACAATAACGCAATGCAAATCACTATTTCATATTTAGTACACTTGATTAAACGCACACGGACAGCAGACAGTCTGGTAGCGAGGCGCCGGCCTGTCCGCCGCAGGCCGGACTGTCTGGTGCTCGTGTGCCGGCCTGTCTGGTGCTCGTGTGCCGGCCTGTCTTCCATGCGCCGGACACGCAAGATGAGCCGCCGGACATGTCTGGCGGCAGAGATTCAAACATACCTCCACGTCGTGTCCAGCGGAAGATCGCCTCGCCGGAGAGACGGAGCTCGAGGTCATGGCGTGCAACAGAGGCGTCTCGTCGAGCAGGCCCTGAAGATCGTGGAGATGAGAGTGCCGAGATCGTCGGGAAGATATGCCCTGGTGGAGGAGGTCTATGGTGACGGAGTGCGGCGCCGACGGAGGCTCGTCGAGCTCCGGGGAGATGCCGGTGAAGAGGAGATCGTGGGGAAGCGACGGAGGAGCCCTGTGGCGGAGGGGTGCGGCGGTGAGGAGGTGATCGTGGCGTCCGAGATCGTGCGACGGGACGGCGGCACCCGGCTCATCGAGTTCCAACATGGAGGAGAACGATCACGATCACGATCGTGGGAGGAAGACGCATACGGTATAGAGACGGTCATATACGAGTTCACATACGGGTGTCATACGGGTTTGGATATGGGTTTGGTGGGCTTTTGAGCCAAAACTAGTTTTGGAGGGGGGGTTGTACTGGAGCAGACGCCAATAAGCACATTTACAGTGAGGCTTTAGTGAGGTTTCGGACAAACAACAACCCCGAAAAATCTAGCGAAACATACCGACTGAACTGCAACACTCTCACACACAACCTGGTCATAACCCCGTGACTGCAAGATAGGGCAAGGCGATCGTGAGACTCATCTAGAACCCATCTTAGCTAGGGGCGATGATCGTTTTTTCAGGAGAGCCGTTGGGGGCGACCCAGGGGCGTTTTTGGGGGTTCCACCAGATCTCCGACGACGAGGATGATTCCGACGAAGCCTCGCCGGCGTCTGCATCCAGGAACTCTCTCCCATCGTCGGCCTACCTATCTGGGATTCCCTCGGTGGAGAATCGTTCCTTAGAGCAGCAATCAATGTCCGCAATTTTATGTCGAGAGGAGAAGAGGTGTCGTCAGCAAGAACCTGCTATCACCATGAGATCAGGTGAGCTTTCAATTATGTCTGACTCCGATTCTGGATCGTCTTGTGTACTCATATCGCCGGGGAAGATCACGAAGTTTGCTCTGCCGATTCTTTCTCCGTCCACGTTCTTGCTTGAACCGTTCGACGCGGCGGAATGGATGGTTCTGCAACGAAGGAAGAAGAGTCCAAGGAAGGCTGGGAGGGGCTCTCATCGCCAACGCCGATCGTCGCCGGTAAGTTCTTCCGCCGGGGAGAGGCGACGGTATGATGCAGAAGTTTCAAAACCGGTCTTTTTGGACATGGGCCATTTGGGCCAAAATTCAGCCGTGGACACATGCGATGACGCCACAGGCAGTATGAGCGTGGTGCGATCGATCGATCTTGTACCTACGTCTCGGGTACCTTGCTTTGATCAAGGAACTTTGGGACGCCTAGGGTTCCATACGAGCAGCCGTCAGCCTGCACCTGTATCTGTCCCGCTCCCTGCTGTTGGTGTCTCTAAGATCGCGATGGCGAGTCGTGGCGGTGGACACCCATCGCGTGGCGCAGGGCCTCCTGGCGGTGGTCAAGGCAATGGTACTGCGGGAGGCCGCGGTTGGGAAGGAGGTAACAACGGTGGTCGAGGTTTGGAACATCGGCAACAATGGTGGCCGTGGTTCCAATATTGTCCAAGGTGGTCCGAGTGGTACGGCTGGAGGTGGAGGTAATTCTTCTTATGATACAGAACACCGTGACAATGTTTTTACTGATGGTGTGTTTCGAGCTGCGCCTGGTCGTCCTAACAATGGGGCCGGTGGCTATCGCAATAATCAAGGGTTCAACCGGTATAATGAGCATCTGAATGCCAATCCTAGGCAAAATGATACAGCCGATGGCTTGACCGTGATTCAGCGTCAATTGGTTAAAGAGGCTGCCGAAGCGTTGGCTCGTCAGTTTGCTGAGCGTCAACCATACCTTGTGCGCTCCTCGGATGCGCCGATGCCGAGTGCAGAAACTCTGCCTCTGGGCCAGTAGCTCATGCTCAACCTACTGGACAAATGTTGCAGTGCCAGACTGGTCCAGATCAGAGAGCGGTGTCCTCTCTGTTGGTTGTTGCAGGTATCGGGCAAGGGTCGAAAAATTTGGAGGTTCCATCTGTTGTTGATGCGCTGGCCAAGAAGAAGGGCCCGAATTGCTATCGTTGTCACACGAATGGCCACTGTTTGAATGACTGTCAGGTTGTGCTTTGTAATTGTTGTCAGAATGCAGACCACACATCAAATGCTTGCCCTAGGCCAAGGATGGCAATGTATGGAATAGGCCATGCTGATCTTGCTTTCTGGGAGTTGCCTCTATCGGATGGTGTTCGATCTCGGGTGGAGAATACTAGGTTGGGTAGGGTGGCCATCTCTGGTGGCGTGTTATCTATGGAAGAAATTATAACACAGCTGAAGTGGATTGTGCCAGATGATTCTTATCAGTGGGATATTCAGTAGGTTGAGGAGAATATATTCAGGGTCAATTTTCCTAGTAGGCTTGATTTAGTGAGGGTGCAACACTTTGGCCGTTTCAATGTACCAAACGCAACCATTATTATGTCATTTGATTTCTTGAAACAAGAAGTTGAGCCGACCTGGGTTCCTGAAGATGTTTGGGTCAGAGTATATGCACTCCCCTCCAGTGGCATTAGATGATTTTCTTGATTTATGGGCGTTGGGGGATGCTTTTGGCAAAACTAAGGATATCGATATGAAATTCACTAGAGCTAACAATGTCTTGAGAATTTTGATCACTTTCCTTGATCCGTCTATTATTCCTGATACATGGGACCTTAAAATCAGAGATGGCTTTTTAAGATTGCGTTTTGTGGTTGAGGGTGCTCAACCTCCATCTATTCCGAATAATGTTTCAACTGAAGTCCCTAGAGGTGATGATGATATGGATCATGATGCTTCTGATAATGCAAATGGTCATGTTGGGGACAGAGATCCTAAACGAATGAAGGATGGTACTAGTTCTGAAACTAATGATGGTGCTGAGACGAGATCATCTACACCTCCTCAAGGAAATTCTCTTGCTATATCCCCATTGCCTATTGTCTCAAAAGATGGTTTATTAAGGTATGAAAATTTGTTGTCAGATTCGAATAATTCTACTGAGTTTTTTTTGGTTCATCTGTGTCTTAAGAATTTGTTATCTTCTTTCAGGGACTCTGTTTGTGTTTCAGTTGAAAGAAACATACATAGTGAATTTTCTCAAGGTGTTGATGGCGGGAACAGTAAGGAGCAGGCAACTGCACTTCCTCCGGCTGTTCCACGTACTGATGGTGGTGGTGGGCAGATTTTGGATCATCTTGCGCATGGACTTTCAGCGCCGGTGGCTACGGTGGCCCGGCCCATTTTGCATGGCTCTCCTCATGCGACGTACATGGGAACGCCCAAGTTTTCGCCACAAGGGAGCGGGGCTCCAGCGACGGCGACTCCAGCTGCTCACCATGTTTTCTCACCTAGTCTGACTACTCCTCACAGTGAGTGTAATACTGTTTTGTTTCTCACCAATTCATCTACATATTGCAAATTCTCAAAACAGCAAATTATAGATTATGGAGGTATCTCGGAGGGTTCTGTTTTGGGTGCACGGTCGAGTGGAAGATTACGTGCTCAGCCCAACGTCGACGCCACTCAGACGGAGAGGGAAATGTTACTTGCTCAGCGTCGTTTGCTCATGATAGTATTGTAGAAAAAGCGGAAGTTTTAGGTGTATCTCTTGGGGTCTCTCATACAGAACGGGTTGCATCGGTTAATTTGTTAAAACAAAATGAGAAACAGTGTATATTAACAATGTTACAAAGCAATGGTCCTTTAGATACTTGTAGTGAGAAACAACCAACTTGTCTCACGGTTTCTCGCGCCTTAGATTTATGTGAAGATTTGGAAGATGAGATGCACATGTTTGATGATGAACCAGTTGAGCTTGTCACTGGTAAAGCGAAAATTAAAGGCAAACGTAAAAGGAAGTCTTATGATAAGGCCAATGTACGTAGAAGCAACCGTATTCGAATTAAAAAAATTATTCTTAAATGGCTGGTTTAAGAGGAATGTCTTGGAATAGTGAGGGTTTTAAAGGTCCGGGTTAACACTTATTTGTTAAAGAGTCTATCCGCGATCATCATCTCAATTTTATAGCACTACTAGAAACAGGGAGGTCAAATTTTGCGGTATTTTTCTCAGGGATCTAGCTAGCGGTAAATATTTTGCTTGGTTTTGTTTACCTCCACATGGGAGGTCTGGCGGAATTCTAGTTGGCATAAACACAGCTACGCTTTTGCTTGAAAACGTCGAGAATGGATAATTTTGTGTTAAATTGTCTATTAAATCAAAGGAGGATGGTTTTGAATGGGTTTTAGTGCCTGTGTATGGGGTAGCACAAGATGCTCATAACCACCAATTTATTTCGGAGTTAGTTTGTATGTGCGATACAACACCTCTCCCTATGTTTCTAGCTGGAGATTTTAATATTCTTCAGAGGCCGGAAGATAAAAGAAATGATAATTATAACCCTCACTGGCCGTTTATTTTTAATGCGATAATTGAGAACCTAAACCTAAGCGAGATTGTGCTATCTGGCCGCCAATTTACTTGGGAAAACCGGAGGGAGAACCCTTTTTTTGAGAAATTGGATCGGGTTCTGGCTAGTGTTGAGTGGGAACAAAAGTTTCCACTTGTTTCTGTTAGGGCTCTATCTCGATCAGGGTCAGATCACACACCTTTGTTGATTGATTCTGGTCATCAGGCGCATCGTGGGAATAATGCTAGGTTTTCTTTTGAGCTTTCTTGGTTTCAGCAAGACGGTTTCTTTGAAATGGTCGCAACCGAATGGGCGGCGATTTCTCCTGGAAGCACACCAATTCAAACATGACAGAAAAAGATTAGACATTTGCGTCGTTTTTTTAGAGGTTGGGATAAAAATTTAAGTGGAAAGTACAAAAAGGAAAAAACAGCGTTTGTTAGAAATAATTGATATTTTAGATATCAAAGCTGAGACTATTCCGTTGTCTTCTACTGAGCGAGCTGATTTAAAGTTGGCAAATGAGAAGTTAAATAAGCTCAGACGTGATGAAGAAATAAAATGGGCTCAGCGGGCTAAAGTTAAATATGTGCAGGAGGGAGGAGATAACATCAAATACTTTCACTTAATTGCTAATGAGAAATATAGAAAAAACAAAAAAAAATCAACTTGAGCAGGAAGAAGGGACTATTGTGGGGGATGAAAATCTAAAGATCTATATTACCGAGTATTATAAGAAGCTTTTTGGGATCCTATAAAGAATGATTTTTGCATGCTGGAAGATCATATTCATGATATCCCGCAGCTTTCTTCTACTGAGAATCGTCTTTTAATTGAGAATTTTACTGCTGATGAAGTTTATGAGGCGATCTCACAAATGGAACTTAATAAAGCTCCAGGTTCGGATGGATTTCCGGCAAAGTTTTACCAACATTTTTGGGACGTTCTTAAGGATGATCTTATGGCGTTGTTTATATGTTTTCAGAAAGGTGATCTCCCACTATATAAATACCCCCTATTCATCAATGAAAGCAAGTGTTCTTTCTCTAAAATCTTTTACTACAAACACGTTATCATAAAATCTGATACAAGTCAGACCAACTGCATATCATGAAACTTCCCCATTTTAAATAGTACGAGGCAATCAGCCAAATATTTTCCACCTGCGAAAATTCGGTTACACGAGAAGTCGAGAACATAGAATGCATGTTAACATAGGTAAAAACTAGGAAATATGTCCGCGCGTTGCCACGGATTAATATTTACTATTTCACGGTGGAACGCAACTACCATCGATCATATTTGAGAATATGATTGTTTCTATTCATAAATCTCATTCGCCCATGAAGAAATTTCACGTGTCGAAGTCAGCAACCACATTAATTTCGATTCTTACCGGCCTATCCTTACCATGCCTAAAAACCTTTGGATCTTATGTTTTATTTTACATTTTTTAGACCATGAAAAATTTAGCTATCACAAATCAGTATTTTATTGGCGCGGTAAAACATTTTTACTAGGATGCAACTACCTTCATCAGGTTGTGACCGAGCCTTTTACCCAATACTTTTTTTATTATCAATACTACATATATATTCACATTAACGAATAGTACATGGTAGAAATACACGAGCTGACTTGAACAATTATAGAATAAAGTCTGAAAGATACTAACAACTCTTAGTCAAACCATAACATGGCACCAAAATCCCTACGAAAGAGCCTCTCCTTTTTTATTTTAGCTAGGGGAAATGCGCCCAATGCGATGAAAAGGGGACCAAGGTCACCTCGCTTGGTCTATTATATGAATTTCTAAACATCAAAGTATGTCGATGCAGAATTTTAAAGAGATAAGGCTCCACCTTGTGTGGTTACAGATTCTAAATGGGAATTTCGCAGACCCGTTGTCGTAGGCCAGGAAGCCCATCCACTACTTTGTGGGCGTCGGCCGAGCTACCTCTGTGCAGGGAGGTCGAGGCTACGCCCGCTGCCGACATGTGCGTTGTCAGGGCTGCTCTTTGTCGGGAGGTCAAGGCCACGCCACCACGATCCCGTGTGTCTCCGTTCTTAGAGTCGAGGCCATGTCGTCGTGCCTCACATTTGATGGAGCCGCAAATAGCGCATGCGTTGTAACAAGATCAGAAAAACTCAACTTCTGGAACATCGTGACTAAATTTTTGTAACATCCTAGGATTTGGGATTACAAAATGAGAGGAAACAAATGTGTGCATTGCATTCATGCATAGAAAATCCGGGGAATTTTCGTGCTTTCAAATAAAACATGTCATAGTAACTGAAGCTTCACTTGAGTTGATGAAATTGAAGTAGATCATCAAGTCAAGCGCTATAAACCTCAAATGTGACTTTTTCTCGAACCTTGTTTTGGGTAGAGATGATTTGATATAAGGGGTTAAATCAAATGGAACTAAAACTAACCCAATAACACATAAATCAAGGATCAACTACTTGATCTTATAAAAGATCATAAAATGATATTCCTTGTCATAACATATGGATATATTTATTCAACCACAAACCAAATAATAGAGAGAAGTGAGAAACCATTCATTAATTATCTTTTCCATATCCTTTTTACTAATAAATATTCCTACCATGATCCTCATGGTATCTCTTAAACTCAATTCTTGAACTCATATCAAGGGCATTGTACAAGTTCTTTATTAAACCTTGATCATTCCATTCTTAACTATCCACATTCATTTCCACCAAACCTTAGAGAAAAGAGAGGATTAATCGTAGATCTTGATGATCACATCATTATCTTTGGAGCCTAACCTTAGGGTATTATTTAAGTCATTCCCAAGTGAGAGAAACCATTAATACAACCTTAGCTAGACCTATTAAATAATCAAGGATAACTGTTGAACTAAAGCATTAGGATATGATCTATCTCATATTGGAGTGGTGAGATGTTCTAGGATCAAATGGAATAAGACCATATCCATGAGTTGACGAAGTAAGGATGAGACTAATCCAACTAAGCCAGACAAGTGGAGTTTTAGCTCAGATACCTAAGGAGATCTTGTGAGTACACCATAAAACCTAGATTAATCCATTCCTATATAAAAGAGCTCAAGCTATGGTGTTACACTCAAGTCAGTGAGTCAACACTTGGTTTTGAGGGAGAGAACTATCCATATACCCAGATGAATATATCATCATTCCTTGAGAAGAGCTCTAAGTTATTATCTCAGGAATTCCAATGGGTATAAACTATTGAGGCAACCATAGCCATGTCCCTCCAAGAAAGTATAAAATAAGTACTATATCCTAGTTGATCAAGACAATAGTTGATATTGGAGATGAGAACCCCATTTCATTAGAAATACCTCAGGAAGCCAAAACCCTTGATCAACACACCTTAGTAATGATCATAAACCCTAAGAACTTGAAGTAGAAGCCATTAAGAATAAGTTGATCATGTCTAATACATGATTATGCTTTGGAGATATGTAAGGATAAGTTAAATCCTAATGTGATAAGCAAATATCATCCATCACATAAAATCATAGGGACACCATTAATAAACAACACTAGTTATGTCTAACAATTCCAGTAGAGAATATCTGCATTATACCAAACCCTTGCCTACCCAGCCAGTGTCACAATCTCAGTAATATTCCGAGAAAGGCATCCTATCATTGGAGAGCAAGAGCAACCCTAGATAATTCAACATGGTGTCAACTCATACATATGACATATCTCAACCTAACTTGTGTATTAGTTAGCGTCACAAGTAAAACCCTAAACCATATCTCAATTATGTTTATGCTTCACCTGGTGAGCATAAAATGATCCTAATACTAAACCCTAACTCCCAACTCCAAGCATGGTGTTCACAACCATATTCCTGGAAATAAACTCAAGATATAAAATCAATAATGAATACATAAACATGTTATATTTCCAAAATATCAATGATGAGTAAATACATAAGATTTATCTTAATCATTTCAAACCAGGATTTTAGAAAACAAAAGTTACAACAGTGAAATAGACCCAACATAATTTCCTAGCCCTGATAATTAACCACATGAAATCATGTCTCTGAGATCCCCATCTTAAATAAGATTCTAAGTAATAAATATTACCTTATAGACTATTACTTGCAATGAAGCACTAAATGAAACTCATTCTGTCACTTGGTAAGAAAAATATACTTTCCGAAAAATAATATGAACACCTCAAAATTTAAAAATACAATTCATATCCATGGAGAATATCTCCTTCTCATTTTCAATAGTGTTAATGATTATATATAAATACTATAACAAAGTATATTAGATAAGTCACCAAAGCAATTATTACTTGAGATATTTTAATCGAATTAAACTAGGCATAGACCTGCAAAACCAAACTAGATTAAAAATGAAATTCAAAAACAGAAAATACAAAACAGAAAACAGAAAAGAGAAAAGGAAAAGGAGAAAGAGAATTACCAAATCTAAGCAGGCCATCGCAGCCCATCATAAGCCCACCAACGCTAGCCCAAGTATCACCCAGGAGAAGCCCATACCTCTTCGTTCCAGATATTTTGGAGGAGGGACGAGGTCGTCTTCCACCTCTATCCGGTCGACACCGCGGCGAGCTCCGTCACCGCCGCCGATGCTGACCGCCAGGACACCGTTGACCGCCGAATAATAGTTATCTTAATTATTAACCCTCTAAAAATATTAAAATGCTAAATACATTATTATTTTTATTTCAAAGTTACTAATAACTTCAAATTTTTCATCAATTTGTTAACTTAAGGATTACATCACAAATAGGAAACCCTAAGCCATTATAAAGAATACTACAACCTTATAATTTCATGTGAGAACCCTAAAACCCTAAATCCTATATGTGAATCCTATTGTGCTTTCACTTCAACAATATATATCCTAAACCCTAGGAGGTTATAAAATGTGACCATGTTACTCTCCTTTCACTCATAGATCCATAATTAACAACTAAATACATACTCTTGTTCTCATAAAAATAGTAGAAGCCATATTACTTATAAGTTGGTATTTCATGTACTCATCCTAATAAAACCTAGATGATCAAGTAGGATCAACCCTAGTTACTATTACCAAGGCCATCATCCTTAATTATCCATATTTAGTATCACACCATTGTGATGAACTCTAATAGCAACCATGTCTAATATTTTGCATCATATACCCATACCCACTAAACCCTACTAGTATTAGATATTTATGAACCATCCTATTTAGGAACTAACTATTCCTTATCTAGTGGATCCAAGAGCAAACCCTAGAAACCATAAGCCTTAATTGAAATACTTCTTATTAATTAAATAATATGTTCTTCAAAAGTTATTCTTTTGAAGTAAAAACAGAATAGTCATTAAACCTGCCTAATAAAACCAGTAGACCATAGCTATCTATCACCAGTAAGATATAACCAACCATGGTAGCAACCCTTTATAATCAATTGCTTAATATGCCTTGGCTTAACCCAAACCATGCAACCAGTACATGACTAGGAACTCAATCCAACTTTGTTGTGATCCATATAATACTAAATTAGAAAACTCTATTGAGAACCATAGTAAACCATAGAAGCAAATAGTTTCTACTTTAAATACTTATTATTTCCTAATTAATATGTTCTTCAAAATTTAATATTTTGAAGTATATAATAAGTAATTATCAACCATGCACCATAGGACTTAAAATTGACAACTGCTCTTTACTTATTATGCAACTACTATACCTTGGTGTGTATGATTGTTAAGATGCATTATACCACTTGTTTATAATACTAAGACAACCAAATCCTAATAAGAACCTTGTTTGTGGAATCACTCTAAAAGTGCAACACACCCTAAACCTATCATTCCAACTCACTAATCCTAAATCATTGGGGGTAGGTCACGCTTAGAGCGATTGCATCTCATACTTATGCATTATAGAATATTTGCCAATCTTTTAAATATTGTCCTTACCGGACGATGATGCTATTTTAGATATTGGAGTTATCCCATATCGAAGTCCTTGACTGCATAATCTTGCAGTCAAGAAAGGCAAGTTCATCGCTTGCTCATGTCATTTGAGTATTTTTATCAAATTACTTGCAAAGTACTGTACTTACACTCTTGCATGAAAAACAAAAATAATACTTTCATAACTATGAATATGACTATATGATGGGCAAAGGAACCATGGTATGAGTCCGGTGGAGGTCCCATTGCAATGGGTTTATATTCACATAGGATTAACAACAAATGTCATTCAATGATTTTTTGCGCCGTAATACCGTGTTTACCATAAGATCTGGAGTTGGACGGAGTAGTCAGCTGTGATTTTCCCTCTCGCATACCAACGGGTACAACTGTAGGTGGCCAGCATGTACATGCTTAGACAGGGAGGAAGCCCCGGGGGATGATGACCCACAAGTATAGGGGATCGCAACAGTCTTCGCGGGAAGTAAAACCCAATTTATTGATTCGACACAAGGGGAGACAAAGAATACTTGAAAGCCTTAACAGCGGAGTTGTCAATTCAGCTGCACTCGGAAACGAGACTTGCTCGCAAGAGTTTATCGGTAGTAACCGTTTTATAGCGAGTAGCGATAGTGAAATAACAGCGAGCAGAGTAACGGAAACGGCGGTAGTGATTATAGTAAACGGCGGGATTAAAATACCGTAGGCACGGGGACGGATGACGGGCGTTGCATGGATGAGAGAAACTCATGTAACAATCATAGCGGGGCATTTGCGAGATAATAATAAAACGGTATCCAAGTACTAATCAATCAATAGGCATGTGTTCCAATTATAGTCGTACGTGCTCGCAATGAGAAACTTGCACAACATCTTTTGTCCTACCAGCCGGTGGCAGCCGGGCCTCAAGGGAAACTACTGGATATTAAGGTACTCCTTTTAATAGAGTACCGGAGCAAAGCATTAACACTCCGTGAACACATGTGATCCCAAGAATAATAGACATATTATCATCTTCAGGCATTTCCAACACAACAAAATCAGTTAATATCAAGCAGTTATTAGTAACTTGAACAGGAACATCCTCACATATACCAACAGGAATAGCGAGTAGATTTATCAGCCATTTGCAAAGATATATCGGTAGGTATCAACTTATCTAAGTAAAGTCTCTTATAAAGAGAAAAAGGCATAACACTAACACCGGCTCCCAAGTCACATAGAGCAGTTTTAACATAATTATTCTTAATAGAACAAGGAATAGTAGGTATTCCTGGGTCGCCAAGCTTCTTTGGAACCTTACCGTTGAAAGAGTAATTAGCAAGCATAGTGGAAATCTCCTCATTAGGAATTTTCCTTTTGTTAGTAACAATATCTTTCATATACTTTGAATAAGGAGGCAATTTAATAGCATCGGTCAAAGGGATTTGCAAGAATAAAGGTTTCATCCAATCACAAAATTTATTATAGTGTTCTTCTTCCTTTGATTTTAGTTTCTTAGCGGGAAAAGGCATTTGCTTTTGCACCCAAGGTTCTCTTTCATTACCATGTTTCTCGGTAATAAAATCTTCTTTAGTGTACTTTTTATTTTTAGCATGCTTTTCGGGTTCTTCTTCAACCTCTTCTTTATCGGGAGTATCATTCTTATCATCATCTTTATCATGTTCATTACCACTTTCGGTTTCGGCATCGAAATAGAAATACTATTAGGATCATTAACGGGTTCGAGAGGATTCTACAACATTCTTATGTTTCTTTTTCTTTTTCTTAGATGGAGCACTAGTTTTAATTCGTTGAGAATCTTGTTCAACTCTTTTGGGATGTCCCTCAGGATATAGAGGATCCTGAGTAGAAACACCGCCTCTAGTTGTTACTTCATAAGCATGTTTTCCTTTAGAATTATTTCCCAACTAGTCATTTTGCACTTTAGTGAGTTGATCAATTTGAGTTTGAACCATATGAAAATGTTTAACAAGCATCTTAACATCATTGGAGGTTCTCTCCACAATATCATGCAATTCACTAATAGCTCGAGAATTTTCCATTAGATGATTCTCTACTCTCATATTAAAATTTTCTTGCTTAACAATATAATTATCAAACTCATCTAAGCATTGCGCGAGGAGGTTTTGAATACGGAATATCTTCCCTAGTAAAGCGGCTGAAGGGAATTTACCTCAATCATGGATGAAGGGGGAATTATCTCACATATATCTTCTATGGGAGGAAGATTCTTCACATCTTCAGATTTAATACCTTTCTCCTTGAGAGACTTCTTGGCTTCCCTCATATCTTCATCATTCAATTTAATTAAACCCCTCTTCTTCAATATTGGCGTTGGAGTTGGTTCGGGCGTAGTCCAATCATCATGATTCCGGCCTATTTTAGCCAATAATTCTTCGAGCGTCGTCCGGAGTTCTTTTCTGAAAACACAACCAGCACAACTATCCAGGTATGCCCTAGACTCAATGGTTAGTCCACTATAAAATATATCAAGTAAATCATGCTTTTCCAAATCATGGTCGGGCCGAGCTCTAATAAGAGAGCAGAATCTCGCCCAAGCCTCGAGGCAATTTCTCTCCATCTTCCCGATCAAAATTATAAATTCTCCGCAAAGCAATATGTTGAGCACTAGCGGGAAAGTATTTCCGGAAGAAAACATCAAGCAATTCTTTTGGACTTTTAATAGAATTAGGTGGCAAACTATTATACCAAGTTTTAGCGTCATCCTTTAATGAGAATGGAAAGATTTTAGCAACAAAGTAAGTACGCTTCTTAACATCATCGAGAAAACAAGCTACTCGGAGTAGATAACTCAATCATGTGTTCAACGAGCACTTTCTTTTCGGTACCACAAAAGGGTGTTTTCTCAACAATAGCTATATGAGATAGATCAAGAGAAAAATCATAATCTTTATCCTTAATGTTTATAGGAGATGTGGCAAATTTAGGATCAGGAGACGAGTTTATATCTAACGGCATGTTACGCAAGCAACTTCTTAATTTTTCTTGCATCGGTAGTAGCATTGCATTTTTCAATAAAATCATCATCAAGTTCCACATAATCTTCATCAAGATCATCACTAGAGTATTCAAGTTCGGGTGAATTAACAGGTGTAGTAACATCGGGAGTTTCGGTATTTTCAATTTGTCTAGACCTAGCAATTGTAGCATCTAGAAAAGTTCCCAATGAACCACTATCATCAAGCACAGCAGAAGCATCATCAATATTATAAGAGTTTTCAGATTCAGCGAAGTACCGAGCATTTGAAGCTTGTGGTGGTGAAACAAGTTTGCTTATCACGAGATGGTGAATCAAGAGCAGCGAGAGGTACTCGAGTTGTACCTTTTCTTGTAGTGGATGGTAATATGGCGACCTTAGTATCGCGAGGTTTACCCATGATGGAGAATTTGCAGCGAACAATATCAATCCAAGTGAACTTCCAAATAAAGCTATGCTCCCCGACAACGGCGCCGGAAAATAGTCTTGATGACCCACAAGTATAGGGGATCGCAACGAGTATTCGCGGGAAGTAAAACCCAATTTATTGATTCGACACAAGGGGAGACAAAGAATACTTGAAAGCCTTAACATCGGAGTTGTCAATTCAGCTGCACACTGGAAACAGACTTGCTCGCAAGAGTTTATCGATAGTAACAATTTTATAGCGATAGCAGTAGTGAAATAACGACGACGGAAGTAACGGAAACAGCGAGTAGTGATTATAGTAAACAGCGAGGATTAAAATTCTGTAGGCACGGGGACGGATGACGGGCGTTGCATGGATGAGAGAAACTCATGTAACAATCATAGCAGGGCATTTGCAGATAATAATAAAACGGTATCCAAGTACTAATCAATCAATAGGCATGTGTTCCAATTATAGTCGTACGTGCTCGCAATGAGAAACTTGCACAACATCTTTTTGTCCTACCAGCCGGTGGCAGCCGGGCCTCAAGGGAAACTACTGGATATTAAGGTACTCCTTTTAATAGAGTACCGGAGCAAAGCATTAACACTCCGTGAACACATGTGATCCTCATGTCACTACCATCCCCTCCGGTTGTCCCAATTTCTGTCACTTCGGGGCCATTGGTTCCGGACAGCGACATGTGTATACAACTTGCAGGTAAGATCATAAACAATGAATATCATGATGAAACAATAACATGTTCAGATCTGAGATCATGGCACTCGGGCCCTAGTGACAAGCATTAAGCATAACAAGTTGCAACAATATCATAAAAGTAACATCTACGGATACTAGGCACTATGCCCTAACAATCTTATGCTATTACATGACCAATCTCATCCAATCCCTACCATCCCCTTCGGCCTACAGCGGGGGAATTACTCACACATGGATGGGGGAAACATGGCTGGTCGATGGAGAGGCGTTGGCGGTGATGATGGCGATGATCTCCTCCAATTCCCCGTCCGGCGGAGTGCCGGAACGGAGACTTCGGCTCCCGAGACGGAGTTTCGCGATGTGGCGGCGTTACGGAGGGTTTACGGCGACTTCGACTTCTCCCCGTGCGTTTTTAGGTCGAGGCCAATAAGTAGTCCGAAAGAGGGCGTCAGAGGCCGGCCGAGGGGGCCACACCATAGGGCCGCGCGGGCCCCCCCTAGGCCGCACCGCCTTATGGTGTGGGGCCCTCGGGCCTCCACTTGATTTGTCCTTCTGGCTCCGCCAGTATTCTGGGAAAATAGGGCCTCCTGTCAAAATCCCGAGGTTTTTCCTGAAAGTTGGATTTCTGCACAAAAACGAGACACCAGAACAGTTCTGCTGAAAACAGCGTTAGTCCGTGTTAGTTGCATCCAAAATACACAAATTAGAGGCAAAACAATAGCAAAAGTGTTCGGGAAAGTAGATACATTTTGGAGATATCAGGGGACAAAGCCCATTGCTTCTACTGCGGGATGTACCTATGACAGATTGTAACGGGCTGGCCCAGGGATTGATCGTATGAGTTAATCGAGGTCAGTGGATTACAAAAGGGTGGGTATGCGGGGTCGCGGGAAGGCCCAACGATTGGCTATGACTTATACGTGGCCCCATACCAAGGAAGTGTGGACGGGTTGCCCCCGGCTGGTAACAAGGATAAGATCTTTTATGGGTAAAGTAACACACCTCTGCAGAGTGTATCAAATTGTGGCTTGTCACTCCCTGTTCCTGGTTTGGAACTGCGAACACCGCTGGAAAGGAACTCAATGAAGTTCTAGACACCCGGTGAAGGCTGCGGACATAGTTTTTCAGAATAAAAGCAACCTTTTGAAGAAATATTTATAAAAACTTGCATTGCATACGACTTTCTGGTCCATGGCTGTAGCTAGTGAATTAAACGCCTCTTTCCTATAATGACCTTGTTGAGTACGCTCGTACTCATCCCTGTTTTAATCTCTTGCTTAGATTTGAAGGCATTGAAGGAGAATCTACAGTGCAAATCAAAGACCCAGGAGTCAACCAATTACTTCAAGGGACAGGATCCTACCAAAAGAGTCCAACACCACATCCACCTTGGAGAAAACCTAGATTAGCAGTAGAAGGGAATCATTTCCCTAATCCTAGAACCTAAATAGACAGAGTTAATTGATCTATAGTTCTGTAGTAAGCCAAGTACCTCTCTAGATAGAGTTCATGATGGATTAGACTACGAGTCGTTTTTCTGGAGTTTATTTGCAGTTTTACCTCATTGTAAAGTAGGAGGCTGTGTTGATCTTATGTAAAGAGTATGTGTGTAATCCTATAGACATGCCTTGGACCCGCATATGTTTCTGTTGTACCACTCCGAGGGATGTAATACTAGTGGAACGGTGTTTCATTGGTGTTATGTCGACGAGTTGCATACTACACCATGCAGTGGTATGTTGGGTCACCACAATTTTACCTCAAAGTCGGTCGACCCGTATAATCCTAAACTTACTTCGCTTTTGAATGATACACATATGTTATGTCATGTTCAAGCACAAGATTGATTTCGAAAATCTGACTCTCTAGGGCAAATCAGTCTCTTTTCCAGCTTCTTTTTTCCAATCCGGTGTTGTCATCGCACAAATCCGTGAGGAGCTACGTGGATCTTTCCTCGCACGACAGGACGAGCGCCCCACAGACCCGCCGCCACCGTGGTCGGTCCCTGATGCGTCCATTTTGCATCACTATTTTATATCATAATTTACTGTTATTCATTGATATATTTCATATTTAGAGAAGATACTTATGTTATTTCACCTATTTTGCATGTTTCATGATTATTGGAGAATTACTCACCGGAGTCAGGATTCTGCTGGAAAAAGCGCCGTCAGGATACAATATTTCTGAAGATCAACAATTGACGGAAAATATTCCGAAGCTCCTATTTTTCCAAATGACGGAGCCAGCCAAAAGGGGAGGCCGAGGAGGGCCGCCATGGGCCCTCCCCATAGGCCGGCGCGGCCACCAAGGCCGGCGCGCCGCCTGATACGTCTCCAACGTATCTATAATTTCTTATGTTCCATGCTAGTTTTATGACAATACCTACATGTTTTATTCATACTTTATATCGTTTTGATGTATTTTCCGGAACTAACCTATTAACAAGATGCCGAAGTGCCAGTTCCTGTTTTCTGTTGTTTTTGGTTCCAGAAAGGCTGTTCGGGCAATATTCTCGGAATTCGATGAAACAAAAGCCAAACATCTTATTTCACCGAGACGGACCAGAACACCGAAGGGGAGACGGAGAGGAGGCCCAGGGCCTCCACACCATAGGCTGGCGCGACCAAGAGGGGGGGCGCGCCGCCCTAGGGTGTGGACCCCCCAGGCACCCCTTGCGCCGCCTCTTCGCCTATAAAATCCCTCGCGACCTAAAAACCCGATACCAATTGACGAAACTCCAGAAAGACTCCAGGGGCGCCACCGCCATCGCGAAACTCCGTTTCGGGGGACAGAATCTCTGTTCCGGCACGCCACCGGGACGGGGAAGTGCCCCCGGAAGTCATCTCCATCGATGCCACCGCCTCCATCATGCTCCGTGAGTAGTTCCCCCATGGACTACGAGTTCTAGCAGTAGCTAGTTGATACTCTCTCCCATGTACTTCAATACAATGATCTCATGAGCTGCCTTACATGATTGAGATCCATCTGATGTAATCGGTGTTGTGTTTGTTGGGATCCGATGGATTGTTACATTATGATTAGTCTATCTATATAAGTTTGTGAAGTTATTGTTGCTGCAATCTTGTTGTGTTTAATGCTTGTCACTAGTGCACGAGTGGCATGATCTTAGATTTAAGCTTTATAATTATTGCTTAGATTGTATCTACAAGTTGTTTGCACATGTCTATGTCCGGAATCCGAGGCCCCAGAGTGACAGCAACTGGGATAACTCGAGGGGAAAGCGTAGGTATGAGGATCACATGTTTTCAGCAAGTGTTAATGTTTTGCTCCGGTGCTCTATTAAAAGGAGTACCTTAATTACCAGTAGATTCCCTTGAGGCCCGGCTGCCACCGGCTGGTAGAACAAAAGATGTTACGCAAGTTTCTCATTGCGAGCACGTATGACTATATATGGAAAACATGCCTACATGATTAATAATATTGATGTTCTGTCTTAATGCTATTTCAATCCTATCAATTGCCCAACTGTAATTTGTTCACCCAACACTTGTTACTTGTTATTTGAGAGTTACCACTAGTGTAGATAGTTGGGAACCCCGGTCCATCTCTTATCATCATATACTCGTTCTATATGTCATTGGAAGTAGTATCAACTATTTTCTGGTGCCATTGCCTCTGTGTTACTCATTCTATCGCTGCCGTGTTACTCGTTACTATTGCTCTCATATTACTCGCTGCTTTCACATCACCCCTGTTACTAGTGCTTTTCCGAGTGCAGCTGAATTGACAACTCAGTTGTTAAGGCTTATAAGTATTCTTTGCTTCCCCTTGTGTCGAATCAATAAATTTGGGTTTTACCTCGAAGACTGTTGCGATCCCCTATACTTGTGGGTTATCAAAGCTATTTTCTGGCACCGTTGCCGGGGAGGTAAGGTAAAAGGTATTCACATCCTCCGACTACTAAGCTATTTCCTAGCATTGTTGCCGGTGTGTGAGTGCTTGAAGGTATCTCCTTTAGATTCTGCAATTTTATCTTTTTGTTTCTTGTTTTTATTTCACTAGTTAGGCTTAATGGAAAACAACAAAAATATTAGAGATCTTTATAGTATTTATCTTGAGTTAGGACATGAGGTGTTTGAAGAGAAAATTTAAAAACCTATGGAACTTTATATGCATGCTAATGGCAATGTTATTAGTATGAATGTTTTGAACACCATTGTTGCTAATGCTATGGAAAATTCTAAACTTGGGGAAGAAGCTGGTTTTGAGGAGCATGATATTTTTAGTCCCCCAAGCATGGAGGAGAAAATTTACTTTGATGATACTTTACCTCCTATATATGATGATTACAATGATGACTATCATATTTTCAGTCCACCTACTATTGAGGAGAAAATTAATTATGATTACAATATGCCTCCTATATATGATGATTATGGTGATGAGAATAATAATTATAGCTATCTTATTGAATTTGCTCCCACTACAATTAATAGTAATGACTATGCTTATGTGGAGAGTAATAATTTTATGCATGTAGCTCATGATAAGAATGTTTCATGTGATAGTTATGTTGTTTAGTTTGTTCATGATGCTACTGAAAGTTATTATGAGAGAGGGAAACATGGTTATATGTATCTTAATAATATTAAGTTTCCCCTCTTTATGTTGAGAATCTTGAAGTTGCGCTTGTGTTGCCTTTCTATGCTTGTTGCATTATGCTTACATGACTTGTTTATTTACAAGATTCCTTTTCATAGGAAGTGGGTTAGACTTAAAAGTGTTTCTTATTTTCTTTTGATGCTCTCTTTTGCTTCAACTCTTATTTGTTGCGCGAGCATCATTAAAATTACTGAGCCCATCTTAATGGCTATAAAGAAAGCACTTCTTGGGAGATAACCCATGTTTTTATTTTGCTACTGTTTTGTTGTGTCTTGGAAGTTGTTATTACTGTAGCAACCTCTCCTTATCATGTTTGTTTTATTTTTGTACCAAGAATTGCCTCTAATGGTAAGAAAGTTGTATTTGGGAGATTTGCAATCTTGTTTATCATGTTTACGGCTCGTCACGAGAAAAATCGCCAAAAATCACCAGAACGTAAGTTTGAGCTGCCAATTTACGAGCATCTTCCCAAGGTATTTATCTAACTTTCATTAGTTCAGAGTTTTTCGAGTTACGCAGCCTAACTATTTTTCAAAAATCAATCTTTACGGACTATTATGTTTTGACAGATTCTTGCCCTGTTTTGCATTTGCATCTTTTTGCCCACCTTTTTGAGTTCTCTTGATCAAAGAAACTTATTGAAGTTGTGCTGCAGTAGCTAATGCTTATTAAAATGCTTTTCATATGTCATACTGAACTTTGTAGATTTGATTAATATTATCATTGCACTAACGCTGCTAATGAGATTTGTGATGAGTTTGTATGAAGGAAGTTTTCAAGTGTAGGAAAGAAGAATGATGAGATGAGATGAAGAATGGAAAAAAGCTCAAGCTTGGGGATGCCCATGTCACCCCAAGATATATTCAAGAAGTACAAGCGTCAAAGCTTGGGGATGCCCAAGGCATCCCCTTCTTCATCAATAAAAATATCGAGTCCTGTTTACGTTCACTATATTTTTATTGCTTCATATACTATGTGTTATTCTTGGAGCGTCTTTATTTTCTGTTGTGTATTTTATTTTCAATAAAGTGGGCACCATCATACCATGTTTGTTTGGGAGAGAGACACGCTCCGCTTTTTCATATGAACACTTGTGTTCTTAATTCATGTTCATGGCGGAAGTTGAAAGCCGCTTCGTTGATTGCTATTTGGTTGGAAACAGAAAATGCTTCATGTGGTAAATGGTATATTATCTTGAATAATTTGATACTTGGTAATTGTTTTGAGCTCTTAAGTAGATCATGTTTAAGCTCTTGCATCATGTAGTTTAAACCTATTAGTGGAGAACTACTGTAGAGCTTGTTGAAATTTGGATTGCATGATTGATCTCTCTACAGTCTAGATATTTTCTGGTAAAAGTGTTTGAGCAACAAGGAGACAGTGTAGAGTCTTATAATTCTTGCAATATGTTCCTATGTAAGTTTTGCTGTACCGGTCCATACTTGTGTTTGCTTCAAACAATCTTGCTAGCCTAAGCCTTGTACTGAGAGGGAATGCCTCTCGTGCATCCAAAACCTTGAGCCAAAACCTATGCCATGTGTGTCCACCATATCTACCTACTATGTGGTATTTCCTGCCATTCCAAGTAAATACTTCATGTGCTACCTTTAAACAATTCAAAAGCTATTATCTCTTATTTGTGTCAATGTTTTATAGCTCATGAGGAAGTATGTGGTGTTTATCTTTCGATCTTTTCATTTACTTCTGACAGACTTTCACCAATGGACTAGTGGCTCATCCGCTTATCCAATAATTTTGCAAAAAGAGCTGGCAATGGGGTGCCCAGCCCCAATTAATTAACTTGCATTAATAATTCTCTTCACATGTTTTGCCCCGATCTATCAGTAAGCAACTTAATTTTGCAAATAGACACTCCTCCATGGTATGTGAATGTTGGAAGGCATCCGAGGATTCGGCTAGCCATGGCTTGTGTAAGCAAAAGGTTGGGAGGAGTGTCATCAACAATGAAACTAAAATACATGTGTAAACAAAAGAGAAGAGGGATGATCTACCTTGCTGGTAGAGATAACGTCCTTCATGGGAGCCTCTCTTGAAAGTCTGGTTGATAAGGTAGTTAGAGTACCCGCTACCATTCGTTGACAACAACAAACACCTCTCAAAACTTTACTTTTATGCTCTTTATATGATTTCAAAACTTGAAAAGCTCTAGCACATGATTTAATCCCTGCTTCCCTCTGCGAAGGGCCTTTCTTTTACTTTATGTTGAGTCAGTTTACCTACTTCTTTCTACCTTAGAAGCAAACACTTGTGTCAACTGTGCATTGATTCTTACATGCTTACTTATTGCACTTATTATATTACTTTGTGTTGACAAATATCCATGAGGTATGCATGTTGAAGTTGAAAGCAATTGCTGAAACTTAAATCTTCCTTTGTGTTGCTTCAAACCTCTTATTAAGAATTTATTGCTTTATGAGTTAACTCTTATGCAAGACTTTTTGATGCTTGTCTTGAAAGTACTATTCATGAAAAGTTTTGCTATATGTTATCTATTTGTTAGCAAACTATAGATCATTGACTTGAGTCACTTCATTCATCTCATATGCTTTACAATAGTATGATCAAGATTATGTAAGTAGCATGTCACTACAGAAATTATTCTTTTTATCGTTTAACTACTCGAGGGCGAGTAGGAACTAAGCTTGGGGATGCTTGATACGTCTCCAACGTATCTATAATTTCTTATGTTCCATGCTTGTTTTATGACAATACCTACATGTTTTATTCATACTTTATATCGTTTTGATGTATTTTCCGGAACTAACCTATTAACAAGATGCCGAAGTGCCAGTTCCTGTTTTCTGTTGTTTTTGGTTCCAAAAAGGCTGTTCGGGCAATATTCTCGGAATTCGACGAAACAAAAGCCAAACATCTTATTTCACCGAGACGGACCAGAACACCGAAGGGGAGACGGAGAGGAGGCCCAGGGCCTCCACACCATAGGCTGGCGCGGCCAAGAGGGGGGCGCGCCGCCCTAGGGTGTGGACCCCCCAGGCACCCCCTTGCGCCGCCTCTTCGCCTATAAAATCCCTCGCGACCTAAAAACCCGATACCAATTGACGAAACTCCAGAAAGACTCCAGGGGCGCCGCCGCCATCGCGAAACTCCGTTTCGGGGGACAAAATCTCGTTCCGGCACGCCGCCGAGACGGGGAAGTGCCCCCGGAAGTCATCTCCATCGACGCCACCGCCTCCATCATGCTCCGTGAGTAGTTCCCCCATGGACTATGGGTTCTAGCAGTAGCTAGTTGGTACTCTCTCTCCCATGTACTTCAATACAATGATCTCATGAGCTGCCTTACATGATTGAGATCCATCTGATGTAATCGGTGTTGTGTTTGTTGGGATCCGATGGATTGTTACATTATGATTAGTCTATCTATATAAGTTTGTGAAGTTATTGTTGCTGCAATCTTGTTGTGTTTAATGCTTGTCACTAGTGCACGAGTGGCATGATCTTAGATTTAAGCTCTATAATCGAATGGATCGTAGCGAACAAGAGGGGGGGGGGGGTGAATGGGCGCTACGTTAAGTTTTAATCTTTTTCAATTTTTAGTGCAACGGAAGATAAAGATGATAGCTTTAGTGATGGCGGTGTTCCTACAATGATCCTAGACAAGTACAACAAGCAAAGGAACAATCACAAGATAGTAAGGTAAGGAGCGGGACAACCGGAGGGCACGGAGACGAGGCGAGGTTTGTTTCCCGCAGTTCCTCCCACAAAAGGGAGTACGCCTGCGTTGAGGAGGTGCTAGCCTCACACAAGAGACTATACGGCCACACCACGAAGGAAGGCCTCACCTTCTTCCTCGAGAGAGCTCCACAAAGGTGCTCCCCCTTCTCCACTAAGGCACCGGTCGAGGCGGTGATTCCTTCACAAGGTTGGGGCGAGCTCCACACCACAAGGAGGCTCCCAACAACCCATGGAGCTAGTACAACACCAAGCTAGCCTCCATGGATGCACTTCTTCCAAGATTCCACAATTGGAACTCTACCACCAAGATCCACTAAGGACTACCACGAATTGGTGAAATTTCTCTCGGTAGAACGATAGATCGGGGTCTCCTCCACCACTCCTCAAAGTATGAGCAAGATTGATTGGGTAAGGAGAGAGATCCACTAAGTTTGAGCTCAGCAACAATGGAGGAGAGAGAGAAGAGCTAAATTCGGGCTGGAGAAGAAGGGGCCTTTTTATAGGTCCCTCCAAATCCAACCGTTATGTGCTGTTTTTGCCTAAGCGGTACTACCGCTTCTGGGAAGCGGTACTACCGCTCTGAGTTCGAATCCCCACAGAACTTGTCCACGTGGACAAATTGCGGTACTACCGCTCGCGGTACCGCTTGAGGTACCGCAATAGGGTCCAGACCTTACTGGATCCAGAGCGGTACCGAAGCGATACCAGAGCGGTACTTCCGTAACATGTTATGGTACTTGAGCGGTACCGTGGGCGGTACTACTGCTTGCAAGCGGTACTACCACTCAAGGTACCGTAAAGGTACCGTAACTTGTTCTGTGGGACAATCTCGTGTGCAATCCTCAGAGCGGTAGCTCAGAGCGGTACCATTAGGGTAGCGGTACTACCGCTCCTGGTACCGGTAGTACCGCTATGGCTAAAACAAAAATTTCCTCTTTTCCTCTCCTACCATGTTACCTCACGACACACACACAAAACTAGAAAACCTAAGATCTACGCTTTAGTCTTCCGATCATAGTGTGTTCAGCGAGGGCACCGTACACCTACAAATCCATCAAAGATAATCTTTGTGCACGATTAGAATTGTTCGAGTGTTGTTATCAAACACACAAAACAAGGGTTATAGATCTTGCTCTTACAATCTCCCCCTTTTTGGTGTTTGATGACAACACACGAATTTGCAATAATTCATAGGATATTATGATAAGGTATATGGTTTGCAAGAGTAGACAAATCTCCCCCTAGATGTGTGCATATTTAGAATATGCATTTGTATACAAATGCACACATCCTAGAGAGAAACTCCCCCAAGATTCTACAAACCAAGCATAAGTGCTAAGAAGAACATATGACAAGATCATATAGCATAAGCACACTATGGAGGCAAGTATAAGTGCATATAGGAGAGTTTGGGTGAAACTTTTCATACCTTTGCCTTGAGAGAAAAACCCAAACTCATAATAATAAGAGCCTCCATAGGATTGATGTAGCCAATCAAGGATAAATAGTGAAGACCATTAAGCTACGAACGATTAAGTCTTAATACAAACCAGGGGATCGGGAGATCCACAAATAGAGTAGCGAGCACACATACGAATAAAGTTCCAAATAACTAGGGAAAGATTTGATGCCAAGGCCGAAAGAACCAAAACGAAGCACCAAGCCCTTGGCATCCCCATGCAAATTCCCGTCCCTAATAGATCAACTTCTCCCCCTTTGGCATCGAGACACCAAAAAGGGAGAAGGAGCATACTAACGCCCCAAGGGTATCACTCGTCATCATCATCCTCATCGTTGTCATCTTCATCCTCGTCGCCCTCATCCTCAACGTCCTCCTCTTCATCTTCGCCTTCATCATCATCGTCTTCCTCTTGAGCATGGCCTTTGCCATGAGGTGGCTCGGGGATGGAGTCCTCGGAACTTGACCAAGTAAGCTTGGAATTCCACTCACCGGGAGGAGTGATGTTGTCCTCGGAGCCCTCAGAGACAGGAAGTTGCATATGCCTCATCATTGCTTTTTGGCGTTGGCGGATCTTCTTGTTGTCGTGATGAGCTTGATACATTCTATCTTCAAGATCCCTCATGAAGCAAAAAGACTTCTTGAGGCGAGCGGAGAGCTTGGCGAAGAGGCCCTTGGTCTTGACGGAGTTGGGCACATAGTCGGAGTCATCACTGTCGGCTTCGTCTTCGTCCTTGTCCTTGGGAGCTCCCTTGCCGAACCTTGGAGGATCATGTTTCTTGACAAGAGGACTCTTCTTCTTATGGATAGTGATGGGGTGACATTGGTCAAGAAGATCTCCACGTCCATCTCGATCCCACTTGAGACAAATGAGCCTCATGATGAAGGGCGCATATTGAGGGAGCTTGCGGAGGAAGGCACAATCACGCATCTCATGCCAGATGAAGTCCATGATATCCAATTGTTTTCCCCTACCCCTCATCTCATCGGTGCGCACGAGAAGGTTTACAAGGAAGCCATGCACCTCATCATGGTTGGTGTCTTTGGGATTGAGGGTGCTGCGATAGATGCGGTTCATGATGTCATAGACGGGAAGGAGGTTGTAAGCACTTCCACATAACATTCTCCCGGGAATGTAGAGGTGTGCCATCTTCTCTTTGGCCATAGGCTTGGCCTGGAGGTGAATCTTGAAGAAGTTGATGTCAAACTCGGGAAGTTCATATCCAATGCCTCTGGCAAAATCCTCCCACGTGGCTTCCATCACATGCTCCCTAGTCATCCACTTCAAAGAGCGGAAACCATCCTCATCCTCAAGGAACACAACAGTGGCATAGAACTGGCATATTATCTCCTTCGAGTAGTTGTGAGAGAAAGCCATCAAAGGAATAAGACCTTGTTCTTCGCATATCTCGAGTGCATCCCCAAAGTACTCGGGCTTGGCTTGGAGCTTGTCCATGTTGATGGAGTATTGAGGACAACACCGGAACTCCTTTGACCCATAGACTTCATTGTATATCCTTTCTTGATCGGCATGGTAGAAGAATGAGTTGGGGCAGAGACGAGAGTTCTTTGGCACCAAGTAAGGATTGACCCCTCGAACTTGCAAAAATTGGGCTTTCTTGAGATCTTTCATAGATATCTGAGGACCCCGGACGGTCCTTTTGCCCGCTGCCGCTGCTGCTGCATCCCTTTGATGCTTGGTGGACCTTGTTGGTACAATCTCATCTTGCTCTTCGTCTTCTCGATAACGGCGAGAGGAGGGCTTGACCTTGCCACCACGGGTTCTAGGTGCTCCTGTGAATAGCAAAGGTTTGGGAGGGAATAGGGGATAAGTGCACAAGCCACGAATTTTAAAGATCAAAGAGGACACTAACAAGCAACATTGGTGAACCTAGTCAAAGCGGTAGTACCGCAATTTCGAACCGGTAGTACCGCTTGAACCGGTAGTACCGCCTGTGGATGAGCGGTACTAACGCTCAAGCTCAGCACATCGAAATCGAGATTGAGGACTTGGCAAAGTAGTTCATAGTTTCACACATTGTTGCTAGCTAGTATCCCCGCACATGTAGAGCTTCCAAGAGAGATTTTCCACCATAACTCTCCATCAAACCCTAGCATATGCATCTAGGGAGTTCAACACACCCTAGAGAGAGAGATTAGGGTTCATACCGGAGGACATGGCGGAGAAGGAGGTGGGGAAGCTTCTCCACGGAGGAGATTTGGCCGGCGGCGGCTGGAAAAGGAGATCGGGGCCGATCTCCTCGAGTTCTTGAGCTTGGAGGTGCTTTTTACTCGAGGTGGAAGGGGAATTGTGGTGGATTGGGGTGAAACCCGACCCCAACCGGTACCTCTAGTCAAAAGATGCAAGCGATAGTACCGCTTGTAAAAGCGGTAGTACCGCTTACCGGTACTTACCCGGTACTTAGGGTGGTAGTACCGTTCTGGGGAAAATGTTTAGTTTCGTCAGATAACTGTCCCAAAGCGGTAGTACCGGCCTGAGAAGCGGTAGTACCGTCCTCCAAACTCAACAAACACTTAGATTTTGGTGTAGACTTGTGCTTTTAGACTGAGTTGGCTCAAGAGATAGATCATGGCTTAGGATTAGACGGCGGAACTGTAAGGTACTACCCAACCAAGCTTGCAAGAATCAAGGCAAGAAAAGCCAAGCTTGGGTGAATCTCCCATGAAGAATATGAAGAAAAGAGAACCGAAGGCAAATGAAGAAAAGAAAGCAAAAAGAAAAGAAAAGCTCCTCAAGGAGGAGATTGGTGGACGAAGCCACCGTGTAAGAGTTTAGTAGTGTGAGATCGCGTAGATATATCTAGGATTCACGGCTACGACTCAACATGAAGCTCATTAGTCACTTAGTTGACGAATAGCATATGTTTTGGATTTCTTTATGCATTATGGGAGGAGGGATAGTTCAATAAGTTTAAACCGCACTCCCCCTATATTCGTGCGTGCTTTACATCTAGACATGTAGTACAAAAGTGATATCATCCACTCTTGACACGACATTCGGATGAGAAGCACAAGGGTTGAGAAGCAAACCTTGGCCGGTAGAGAATGAGTCCATTGCTTTGTCGGGCTCATTAGGAAGTATTGATGCTCTAGGTGCTTGGGGTTGCTATACCGTTGGACCCCTTCATATCTTGCTCTTGAGTATGCCTTGTACTTTGCTTGTGTCATGAAGGAGTCTTTACTCTTTAGCACCCTGGCGAGAATGGACCAATAGGATAGATTCTTGTGTGGTCCCTTAATCTTCATCATGGTTTAGGTCCTCGCCTTGACCCTCATCGTTGTTGATGCCGAACTTTAGGTTGTGAAAGAGGTGATATAACACTTAGTTGTCCAAAGGAAGAGTCTTGGCCTTGTGGTGTAGATGGCTCCACATGGGTGGAACTTCCTCCTTCCCCGATACTCATAGAAGGTAGCTTTTGAGATCGGCAAGTGCCAACACCCATCCTTCCTATGGTAACCGGGGGAATTGCATCTCCTTTCTCACAAGAAGCACTTCGCCTCCTCCAAAGAACTATCATATCCATCGAAAGGTCTCATCACTCAATACCACAAACCACACAATAGACTCATGCTCCAACATCATGTTTAAGTGTTTCCAACTAAGGTTTCTTTCTCACTTCCGGCAACCCCATGAAGTTGAGGTAAGAATGTGGCTAGGAGTAAAAAAACGATTCCTTCTTTGCCAATGAAGATATCCGAAAATTTGAGCTTGAACTCCAATCCATTGTTGCTTCTTCTTGCAAGGATCATGTTATAGAACTTTCATTGAGATTGTTTGACAAACTTCGCGGTTCATTTTCTTCAACGCAATTCCTACAAAACACGATCTCTACACAAGGAAGCAAATTCCATTAGTCCTAGACCGTGGTCTCTTGAAGAGACTAGCTCCACAAGAGAACCACTACATGTTCATTATAGTAGGTACAAAAGACCCAAGAGTGTAATGCAATGAACAAAGAAAACCATACATAGGAGTCTTGACAAAGTAGGGCATGATCACCACCTTGTCAAGGCTCCGATACCTTTAAGCTTGCTTGTATTGTCGTCATGAGATGGTAGAGATAAGTGGCTTGATGACGACAACAAATTCCTTGCTCCCGGTCAAGACTTGTGGCTCCAAAACAACCACACCATAAGCACCACCGAGAGCAAGGTCCTTCATGGATCAAGACTTGGAAATAGGAGCCCATTTTACAATGGGCCCTATCTTGACGCTCCTCTTTATCTTGATCCTCCTTCTTCTCTTCCCCTTTGGCCTTTTAGCCGTTCCTCCTTCATTGCAAGAGATATCATTGGCCTTATCTCTATTCTCAATGACTCCTTCCAAGTATTGCGCTTGAATTTGGAGCCTTTCAACTTTGGACTTCAAACGGTTGACTTCATAAACATGATCCGGATGGGAATGAGTGTTGTCGAATTCTTGAGCCTCTTTCTCCTTGTTCACTCGGAAATGTTCCAACAAAGCTTCTTCTTGAAGAGAATTCATGGTCAAAAGTGAGCGCTTTTGTCTTTCCAAGGTGGCAATATCGTCTTCATGATTGCGACAAATATAGTCCTTGCTAGCCCGTTTATATTCCATCAAGGCTTCCTCATACATGGTCTTGATCACCATAAGCTTGTCATTTCTCCTCTTTAGGGTAGCAATTTCGTTCTCATGGTCACAACAAGTTTCCTTTCCTTTACTCAACCGAAAGTACTCCATCAAGGACTCATTTTGCCTATCATTCACTTCAACTAGCTTGACCTTGTGTCTCTTTAGAGCGGCAATATCTTCTATATGGTCGCAACATGACACCTTCTCCTTGCTCAAACGAAAGTACTCATCCAAAGCTTCCTCTTGGTGAGAGATGATATCCAAGAGTCTTGAATTATGTCTTCTCAACCAACCTAGAGCATAATATTGATCCTTGATGAGTTGGGAGACGAAGTAATTGTTTGAATCTTCAAGAACCATAGCACTAGTTTCAAGAGACATGCGCATGCACCATTCTTCCTCATAAGCTTGAGTGAGAGAGATAATTTCCAACCCCGCTTCAACACGATCTTGAGCCACATCAAGTTGAGTTACAAGTTCCTCATCATGAGTCTCTGAAGATACCTTTTCCACAAGACAATGGAAGTTGTTGACGATGAGGTTCTCATTTGGAGAGTCGAGGAGGGAGGTGAAGAAAGTGGAGATGGCGATGGCGGCCACTTCCCTTTCCTCCTTGTTTTTGTGCTCTTTACCTTCATCGGAGGAATATTCCTCACGAACAATGAAAGCTCTAGTCTTCTTGGTGAATGAGGCCTTGGAGTCACCGGAGTTGGAGGAGAACTTGGAGAAACCTTTTGAGGGAGATTTGAACTTGTCCTTTCGTACAAGCTTTCCACCATTTTCTTCCCTTCTCTAAAAGATGCAATCGGCAACAAAATGGCTTGTGTCGCCACAATTGTAACAAGCTTTCCCTCTTGGACTTGTGGAGGAGTATCTTGAAGAGTCATGAGGTGAGTATCTTCTTAACCTTGAGCCCCGTGTCTTGTTCCCACTCCAAAAGTTCTTGGCGGCAAGAGCCATGTGCTCATGATAGTTGGCCTTTAGATCATCCGGACCCCACTCGATGGGATCCTCATCACTCTCACTAGCTTCATGCTCCTTCATCTTCAATGCAAGGTTGGGCTTGCATGTTTTGTGGGCGCGAGCAACAAGATCCTCCGCATTCTTCTTGGAGATGTCCAAAGCGATGACTTCGCTAAGAACTTCATCGGATGTCATAGAACGGAAGGAGGCGTTTTGGCGGATGGCCGTCAACTTCACTTCCTCATAAGGGAGGAGAGCATTGTAGAACTTGCGCTTGATCCTATGGTCATCCACAAACGTTGCTCCAAGATCTTGCATTTGTACGGCAAGAGCGATGAGGCGCCGGTACATTTCTTTGGGGGTCTCTCCTTCAATCATGACGAAATTGTCGGCCATATTGTTCACTTCATCGAAGCGAGAGCTTTGGATGCTCTCATTACCGAGGAAGAGCTTGTCAAGTTTATTCCATGCTTCCTTGGCGGTCTTTAGCGAGCGAATATGAGCGCGGTCCTTGGGTGTGACGGCCAAGTGAATCATGTTGATGGAGGTGGCGTTGAGTTGATCATCCACAACCTCTCTTCTTGTCAAGTTCTTTGGGTCTCTTGGTGAATATCCTTCCTCAATGATGAGCCAAAGCTCGGTAGATGCACTGCGCACATGAGATTTCATCAAGAATTGCCAATTTTCAAAGTTATTGGATTCAAGTAGCGGTGGTGAGCCATGAGTCAAGATGCGAGGCATGGGTATTGGGACATTTAGGGAGTAATCACTTGGTGGGGGCACCGCATGATAACCTCCTAATTGTCCCTCAACCGGTGATTCATCCTTCCCTTTTGATGAAGTGCCAATGTCCTCAAGTTCCCCTTCTCGAGGTGGTTTTGTCGATTGCGCGACAAAATCAACAAGAGGAAGGGTGTTGACTTGTGGTGGAGGAACATCGACACTTGCCTTGGGGGTTGATTTGGGAGCAATCAACTCCATCATCATAGCCTTCAATTGAGATACAATGGATGACTCCAATTTCTTTAGGTCATCCATAGTAGCCGGAGTGCTATCGACAATTGATGGTGGAGGTGATTGCTCACTGGGAAGGAACCCATTCTCTCCATTCTCTTGTTCGGCCATTTCTTAGGCGGTAAAGCCCGAGCAAGAAAACCCCGCTCTGATACCAATTGAATGGATCGTAGCGAACAAGAGGGGGGGGGGTGAATGGGCGCTACGTTAAGTTTTAATCTTTTTCAATTTTTAGTGCAACGGAAGATAAAGATGATAGCTTTAGTGATGGTGTTGTTCCTACAATGATCCTAGACAAGTACAACAAGCAAAGGAACAATCACAAGATAGTAAGAGTAAGGAGCGGGACAACCGGAGGGCGCGGAGACGAGGCGAGGTTTGTTTCCCGCAGTTCCTCCCACAAAAGGGAGTACGTCCGCGTTGAGGAGGTGCTAGCCTCACACAAGAGACTAGACGGGCACACCACGAAGGAAGGCCTCACCTTCTTCCTCGAGAGAGCTCCACAAAGGTGCTCCCCCTTCTCCACTAAGGCACCGGTCGAGGCGGTGATTCCTTCACAAGGTTGGGGCGAGCTCCACACCACAAGGAGGCTCCCAACAACCCATGGAGCTAGTACAACACCAAGCTAGCCTCCATGTATGCACTTCTTCCAAGATTCCACAATAGGATCTCTACCACCAAGATCCACTAAGGACTACCACGAATTGGTGAAATTTCTCTTGGTAGAACGATAGATCGGGGTCTCCTCCACCACTCCTCAAAGTATGAGCAAGATTGATTGGGTAAGGAGAGAGATCCACTAAGTTTGAGCTCAGCAACAATGGAGGAGAGAGTGAGAGAAGAGCTAAATTCGGGCTGGAGAAGAAGGGGCCTTTTTATAGGTCCCTCCAAATCCAACCGTTATGTGATGTTTTTGCCTAAGCGGTACTACCGCTTCTGGGAAGCGGTACTACCGCTCTGAGTTCGAATCCCCACAGAACTTGTCCACGTGGACACATTGTGGTACTACCGCTCGCGGTACCGCTTGAGGTACCGCAATAGGGTCCGGACCTTACTCGGATCCGGAGCGGTACCGAAGCGGTACCGAGCGGTACTGCCGTAACATGTTACGGTACTTGAGCGGTACAGTGGGCGGTACTACCGCTTGCAAGCGGTACTACCGCTCAAGGTACCGTAAAGGTACCGTAACTTGTTCCGTGGGACAATCTCGTGTGCAATCCTCGGAGCGGTAGCTCGGAGCGGTACTCGATAGGGTAGCGATACTACCGCTCCTGGTACCGGTAGTACCGCTATGGCTGAAACAGCTTTTTCCTCTTTTCCTCTCCTACCATGTTACCTCACGACACACACACAAAACTAGAAAACCTAAGATCTACGCTTCAGCCTTCCGATCATAGTGTGTTCAGCGAGGGCACCGTACACCTACAAATCCATCAAAGATAATCTTTGTGCACATTTAGAATTGTTCGAATGTTGTTATCAAACACACAAAACAAGGGTTATAGATCTTGCTCTTACAATAATTATTGCTTAGATTGTATCTACAAGTTGTTTGCACATGTCTATGTCCGGAACCCGAGGCCCCAGAGTGACAGCAACTGGTATAACTGGAGGGGAAAGCGTAGGTATGAGGATCACATGTTTTCACCAAGTATTAATGCTTTGCTCCGGTGCTCTATTAAAAGGAGTACCTTAATTACCAGTAGATTCCCTTGAGGCCCGGCTGCCACCGGCTGGTAGTACAAAAGATGTTATGCAAGTTTCTCATTGCGAGCACGTATGACTATATATGGAAAACATGCCTACATGATTAATAATCTTGATGTTCTGTCTTAATGCTATTTCAATCCTATCAATTGCCAACTGTAATTTGTTCACCCAACACTTGTTACTTGTTATTTGAGAGTTACCACTAGTGTAGATAGCTGGGAACCCCGGTCCATCTCTTATCATCATATACTCGTTCTATATGTCATTGGAAGTAGTATCAACTATTTTCTGGTGCCATTGCCTCTGTGTTACTATTACTGCTGCTTCGTGTTATCGTTACTATTGCTCTCATATTATCGATGCTTTCACATCACCCTCGTTACTAGTGCTTTTCCAGGTGCAGCTGAATTGACAACTCAGTTGTTAAGGCTTATAAGTATTATTTGCTTACCCTTGTGTCGAATCAATAAATTTGGGTTTTACTTCCCTCGAAGTCTGTTGCGATCCCCTATACTTGTGGGTTATCACCGCCACACGTAGGGAGGGGGCCCACGACCCCCTCGGCCATCGCCCTTTAGCGTACGATATCTCCCAGAAACCCTAAGGTGCGGAGGGACATCGAGGATAGTCAGCGCCACCTCCTCGAGGAGGAAAACACCAGAGAGAAAAGAGCTCTTCGGCAGGGCAGAAATCTGCTGGGGAAATTCCCTCCCGAAGGGGGAAATCGTCGCCGTCGTCACCGTCATCGAGCTGGACTTCATTGGGATCATCATCATCATCATCATCTCCACCACCGACACCGTCATCTCCACCGCTGCACCTCATCTCCGCTGTAACATCTAGGGGTGAATCTTGAGTATTTCATAGGGGAAACTCTCCCGGTGTTAATTACTCCTTGTTATTGAAGCTATTGAGTGAAACCATTGAATCAAGGTTTATGTTCAGATTGTTATCCATCATCATATCACCTCTGATCATGTTCCATATGATGTCTTGTGAGTAGTTCGTTTAGTTCTTGAGGACATGGGTGAAGTCTAAATGTTAGTAGTGAACTATGTTGAGTAATATTTAATGGTTTGATATTTAAGTTGTGGTGTTATTCTTCTAGTGGTGTCATGTGAACGTCGACTACATGATACTTCACCTTTATGGGCCTAGGGGAATGCATCTTGTATTCGTTTGCTAATTGTGGGGTTGCCGGAGTGACAGCAACCTAAACCCCCGTTAGTATATCGATGCATGAGGGATAGCAGGATCTCAGAGTTTAAGGCTGTGGTTAGATTTATCTTAATTACTTTCTTGTATTTGCGGATGCTTGCAAGGGGTTTAATCACAAGTATGTATTAGTCCTAGGAAGGGCGGTGCATTAGCATAGGTTCATCCACACAACACTTATCAAAACAATGAAGATTAATCAACTATATGAAGCGAAAGCACTAGACTAAATTCCCGTGTGTCCTCAAGAACGTTTGGTAATCATAAGTAAACAAACCGGCTTGTCCTTTGTGCTAAAAAGGATTGTGCCACTTGATGGCGTGTAACTCACACGTTCGTTGGGAACCCCAAGAGGAAGGTATGATGCGCACAGCAGCAAGTTTTCCCTCAGAAAGAAACCAAGGTTTATCGAACCAGGAGGAGCCAAGAAGCACGTTGAAGGTTGATGGCGGCGGGATGTAGTGCGGCGCAACACCGGAGATTCCGGCGCCAACGTGGAACCCGCACAACACAACCAAAGTACTTTGCCCCAACGAAACAGCTGAGGTTGTCAATCTCACCGGCTTGCTGTAACAAAGGATTAACCGTATTGTGTGGAAGATGATTGTTTGCAGAGAAAACAAGAAAGAACAAGTATTGCAGAAGATTTGTATTTCAAGCATAAAAGAATGGACCGGGGTCCACAGCTCACTAGAGGTGTCTCTCCCATAAGATAAAAGCATGTTGGGTGAACAAATTACAATCGGGCAATTGACAAATAGAGAGGGCATAACAATGCACATACATGTCATGATAAATATAGTGAGATTTAATTGGGCATTACGACAAAGTACATAGACCGCCATCCAACATGCATCTATGCCTAAAAAGTCCACCTTCAGGTTATCATCCGAACCCCTTCCAAGCATTAAGTTGCAAAACAACAGTACAATTGCATTAAGTATGGTGCGTAATGTAATCAACAACTACATCCTTAGACATAGCATCAATGTTTTATCCCTAGTGGCAACAAGCACATCCACAACCTTAGAACTTTCTCGTCACCGTCCCAGATATCAATGGAGGCATGAACCCACTATCGAGCATAAATACTCCCTCTTGGAGTTAAGAGCAAAAACTTGGCCAGAGCCTCTACTAATAACGGAGAGCATGCAAGATCATAAACAACACATAGGTAATAACTTGATAATTAACATAACATAGTATTCTCTATCCATCGGATCCCGACAAACACAACATATAGTATTACAGATAGATGATCTTGATCATGTTAGGCAGCTCACAAGATCCAACAATGAAGCACAATGAGGAGAAGACAACCATCTAGCTACTGCTATGGACCCATAGTCCAGGGGTGAACTACTCACTCATCACTCCGGAGGCGACCATGGCGGTGAAGAGTCCTCCGGGAGATGAATCCCCTCTCCGGCAGGGTGCCGGAGGAGATCTCCGTAATCCCCCGAGATGGGATTGGCGGCGGCGGCGTCTCGGAAGGTTTTCCGTATCGTGGCTCTTCGCATCGGGGGTTTCGCGACGGAGGCTTTAAGTAGGCGGAAGGGCAACGTCGGGGGCCACACGAGGGCCCCACACCATAGGTCGGCGCGGCCGTGGCCCGGGCCGCGCCGCCCTAGTGGTGGCGGCGCCTCGTGGCCCCACTTCGACTCCTCTTCGGTCTTCCGGAAGCTTCGTGGCAAAATAGGACCCCGGGCGTTGATTTCGTCCAATTCCGAGAATATTTCGTTACTAGGATTTCTGAAACCAAAAACAGCAGTAAAACAAGAACCGGCTCTTCGGCATCTTGTTAATAGGTTAGTTCCGTAAAATGCACGAATATGACATAAAGTGTGCATAAAACATGTAGATATCATCAATAATGTGGCATGGAACATAAGAAATTATCGATACGTCGGAGACGTATCAAGCATCCCCAAGCTTAGTTCTCGCTCGTCCCGAGCAGGTAAAACGATAACAAAGATAATTTCGAAGTGACATGCCATCATAACCTTGATCATACTATTTGTAAACATATGTAATGAATGCAGCGATCAAAACAATGGTAATGACATGAGTAAACAAGTGAATCATAAAGCAAAGACTTTTCATGAATAGTACTTCAAGACAAGCATCAATAAGTCTTGCATAAGAGTTAACTCATAAAGCAATAAATCAAAGTAAAGGTATTGAAGCAACACAAAGGAAGATTAAGTTTCAGCGGTTGCTTTCAACTTGTAACATGTATATCTCATGGATAATTGTCAACATAGAGTAATATAACAAGTGCAATATGCAAGTATGTAGGAATCAATGCACAGCTCACACAAGTGTTTGCTTCTTGAGGTGGAGAGAGATAGGTGAACCGACTCAACATAAAAGTAAAAAGAATGGTCCTTCAAAGAGGAAAGCATCGATTGCTATATTTGTGCTAGAGCTTTTATTTTGAAAACATGAAACAATTTTGTCAACGGTAGTAATAAAGCATATGAGTTATGTAAATTATATCTTACAAGTTGCAAGCCTCATGCATAGTATACTAATAGTGCCCGCACCTTGTCCTAATTAGCTTGGACTACCGGATCATCGCAATACACATGTTTTAACCAAGTGTCACAATGGGGTACCTCCATGCCGCCTCGTACAAAGGTCTAGGGAGAAAGCTCGCATTTTGGATTTCTCGCTTTTGATTATTCTCAACTTAGACATCCATACCGGACAACATGGACAACAGATAATGGACTCCTCTTTAATGCATAAGCATGTGGCAACAATTATTATTCTCATATGAGATTGAGGATATATGTCCAAAACTCGAAACTTCCACCATGAATCATGGCTTTAGTTAGCGGCCCAATGTTCTTCTCTAACAATATGCATGCTCCAACCATTAAGGTGGTAGATCTCTCTTACTTCGTACAAGACGGACATGCATAGCAACTCACATGATATTCAACAAAGAATAGTTGATGGCGTCCCCGTAAACATGGTTATCGCACAACAAGCAACTTAATAAGAGATAAAGTGCATAAGTACATATTCAATACCACAATAGTTTTTAAGCTATTTGTCCCATGAGCTATATATTGCAAAGGTGAATGATGGAATTTTAAAGGTAGCACTCAAGCAATTTACTTTGGAATGGCGGATAAATACCATGTAGTAGGTAGGTATGGTGGACACAAATGGCATAGTGGTTGGCTCAAGGATTTTGGATGCATGAGAAGTATTCCCTCTCGATACAAGGTTTAGGCTAGCAAGGTTATTTGAAACAAACACAAGGATGAACGGTGCAGCAAAACTCACATAAAAGACATATTGTAAACATTATAAGACTCTACACCGTCTTCCTTGTTGTTCAAAACTCAATACTAGATATTATCTAGACTCTAGAGAAACCAAATATGCAAACCAAATTAGCAAGCTCTAAGTGTTTCTTCATTAATGGGTGCAAAGTATATGATGCAAGAGCTTAAACATGAGCACAACAATTGCCAAGTATCAAATTATCCAAGACATTTTAGAATTACTACATGTAGCATTTTCCAATTCCAACCATATAACAATTTAACGAAGAAGAAACTTCGCCATGAATACTATGAGTAAAGCCTAAGGACATACTTGTCCATATGCTACAGCGGAGCGTGTCTCTCTCCCATAAAGTGAATGCTAGGATCCATTTTATTCAAACAAAACAAAAACAAAAACAAACCGACGCTCCAAGCAAAGTACATAAGATGTGACCGAATAAAAATATAGTTTCAGGGGAGGAACCTGATAATGTTGTCGATGAAGAAGGGGATGCCTTGGGCATCCCCAAGCTTAGACGCTTGAGTCTTCTTAGAATATGCAGGGGTGAACCACCGGGGCATCCCCAAGCTTAGAGCTTTCACTCTCCTTGATCATATTGCATCATACTCCTCTCTTGATCCTTGAAAACTTCCTCCACACCAAACTCGAAACAACTCATTAGAGGGTTAGTGCACAATAAAAATTAACATGTTCAGAGGTGACACAATCATTCTTAACACTTCTGGACATTGCATAAAGCTACTGGACATTAATGGATCAAAGAAATTCATCCAACATAGCAAAAGAGGCAATGCGAAATAAAAGGCAGAATCTGTCAAAACAGTAACAGTCCGTAAAGATGGATTTTATTGAGGCACCAGACTTGCTCAAATGAAAATGCCCAAATTGAATGAAAGTTGCGTACATATCCGAGGATCACTCACGTAAATTGGCTTAATTTTCTGAGTTACCTACAGAGAATTAGACCCAGATTCGTGACAAAGAAAGAAATCTGTTTCGCGCAAGAATCCAAATCTAGTATTTACTTTACTATCAAAGACTTTACTTGGCACAACAAAACATCAAAACTAAGATAAGGAGAGGTTGCTACAGTAGTAAACAACTTCCAAGACTCAAATATAAAACAAAAATACTGTAGTAAAAACATGGGTTGTCTCCCATAAGCGCTTTTCTTTAACGCCTTTCGCCTAGGCGCGTAAAAGTGTATATCAAGTAACATCAAGAGATGAAGCATCAACATCATAATTTGTTCTAATAATAGAATCATAAGGTAACTTCATTCTCTTTCTAGGGAAGTGTTCCATACCTTTCTTGAGAGGAAATTGATATTTAATATTACCTTCCTTCATATCAATAGTAGCACCAACGGTTCAAGAAAAGGTCTTCCCAATATAATGGGGCAAGATGCATTGCATTCAATATCCAAGACAACAAAATCAACGGGGACAAGGTTATTGTTAACCATAATATGAACATTATCAACTCTCCCCAAAGGTTTCTTTTTAGCATTATCGCCGAGATTAACATCCAGATAACAGCTTTTTCAATGGTGGCAAGTCAAGCATATCATAGACTTTCTTAGGCATAACAGAAATACTTGCACCAAGATCACATAAAGCATTACAATCAAAATCTTTGACCCTCATTTTAATGATGGGCTCCCAACCATCCTCTAGCTTTCTAGGAATAGAAGTTTCAAGTTTTAGTTTCTCTTCTCTAGCTTTTATGAGAGCATTTGTAATATGTTTTGTGAAAGCCAAGTTTACAGCAGCTAGCATTGGGACTCTTAGCAAGTTTTTGTAAGAACTTTATAACTTCAGAGATGTGGCAATCATCAAAATCTAAATCATTACAATCTAAAGCAATGGGATTATCATCCCCAAGGTTGGAAAAAATTTCAGCAGCTTTATCACAAGCAGCTTCAGCAGCTTTAGCAGCTTCGTGTAATTTTGCGCGCTTTGCACTAGGAGTAGAAACATTGCCAACACCAATTATTTTACCATTAATAGTAGGAGGTGCAGCAACATGTGAATCATTAGCATTGCTAGTGGTGGTAATAGTCCAAACTTTAGCTACATTTTTCTCTTTAGCTAGTTTTTCATTTTCTTCTCTATCCCACCTAGCACGCAGTTCAGCCATTAATCTTATATTCTCATTAATTCTAACTTGGATGG
>NC_061510.1:86310028-86345331 GCF_022539505.1 Lolium rigidum
GAATCATCCTATTGTAACATCCCAAAAATTTCAAAACAAAGAAAATGAATTTCCATTTTTCCAAATTTTGGAACCAACAAAAACTTTTATAAAATTTAGTTTGATATACAATGACCTTGCTTAATTCTTGTTCTATTGCCATGATTGCTTGTTAAAGTATTTTTAAATGATCTTAAACCCTAAACCTCACCCCTCTTTTCACCATCCAAGTTAAAACAAAATAAAAATGAATTTAAATAAGAAAAAGGCATATGTGCCTATGGCTATTTGTGTAAAACTTTACCCTAGGCCTTTCCACTTTGTTTAGAGGTTTGGAAAACCTTCATAAACCTTACCTAGTGCTTATCAAACAAAATACAAGTGGAAACCAAAGAAAATAAAAAGAAACTAAAAATGCCATAGAGGCATATGAGAGCAAATAGCAAATTTGTGAATTTGAGAATCTTGACCCTAAAACTTGTGGTGAATGGTTGGATCACTCCTCTATACCATTTCAACACTAAACAACATCAATTGGGTCAAGCCAAGTCAACTTAAAAATCAAATGCAACATATGCATAGAGGCATATGTGGCACATAGCCATTTTACCCAAAACCTTGACCTAGGCCATTATACCTTACCCAAATGGTGTGACACCATCTCTAAACCTAATCTCACCCTAAATTGACCCTCAACCTTGCCCAAGTAAAGCAAGATAAATAAAAGAGGAAAATAAGAAAAATTGGAATATCACATACCTGTGTTTATGGCCATTTTTGCAAATCTTTGAGCTAGACCTTTTGGAATGGTTTAAATGGTTTGGAAATGTTCCTAAACTAATAAGAATCACTTTGGAGTCAAGAAAAATCAAATCAAATGGAGAGAGATGAAATGGTGAGAAAATTCCATTTTCACTCACATACACTTTAGCCAATTTTGCAAATCTTCAACCAAGGCCACCATGGCTTGTGCCATTGTTTGTAAAACACTTATATATCAATAACACACCCTTTTGAATCAAAGAAACCCAATTCAAAGCAAAGGAAAATTCAAATTCAACATACATGTGATAATGGTCAAATTGTCACTTTATAGAATGTTACCCACTTTGTACCCCTGGTTTTGACTTTTCTTAAACCAACCTTGGTCAACACTTGCCACCTCATCCAAGACCATGTCAAGATGAACCACTTTTCTATTGACCACCAGTACTGACTTTGACCAGGTTGACCAGAATAGATGAGACAAGTAGAGACATTGAAATAAAGAGAAGATCAACCCCCATTTTGAATTCTTGCAAACCACCACCAAATTGACCACCACCACCACCATTCTACCTCTCTGAATATATGAATGAACTCCACCAAAAAGATTTCCAAAATTTGACAAAAACCTTCATGCGGTCATTTCTTCAAACACCTTGCTGGCAACATTTGGCAAATGTGATACATCTCTTTACCCACTGGTTTTTGGGCTAAACCACTTTAACTTTGTGATCATCACACACTGGTACCTCCTCTGCATCAAACCCAGCCCATTTGCTCTGATTAAAGTGAAGCAATGATCAGGAATGCATCCATGTCGAGTACCATGCCAACCTTCATGCCACTCATGGTTTTCCTTCTTCTCGGATCAGCACCACCATGTCGCCCACCTCTCTCTTTCCCTCCCGAACCCAATGGTACCATCGCTGACTCAAAGCTTGCACGGCATTGGCCAGAACACCTCGCGCCCAGACACGCCAGAACCATGCCAGGCACGCGGTGAGCGCGCACGGGCACGTCCTGGACGCGCCAGAGCACGCGCGTGTGCCGTCGCTCTCGTCCTCCCCTGCATCCCTAGCTCTGCATCAAGCATCCCCTCACTCCCCTCTAGCCGCTAGACAACCTCGCTAGCTCGCGCATGCACCATCGCCGTCGCCATGATCGGATTTTGCCCGCCACGGTACTGCACGGTCGACGACCCCTCCTGCACGCTCTCGTCCATCATTTGCCGTGCCAGAATGCTCCCTAGCTTCGCCTAGACGTCGCCTACACCACGCGCCCATCCCTTGCCCCTTCACCGCCCTGGAACGACGACGCCATCGACGACCTGCCCCGAGCGCCACGGCCACCTCAAGCTACTATAAAAGGAGGCCCTCCCGCGCCCAACTCTTCACACCAACATTGCTCCCCTCTCTCTTCTCAAGCTCCTCGTCCACTCCTCTCGCTCGATTCACCTCTGTAGACCCTCAATTGCATCATCGGAGCCGCGGCAGTGCTGAGAAGAGCGCCGCCGATTTCGGCCACCATCGGAGCCACGTCTGCACCATCTGCTTCCCCTTCCTCGACAACATCGTCGCCTGATGTCTACGCACGCTTCTATTCCTGTAGACAATGTTGGGCCTCCAAGAGCAGAGGTTTGTAGAACAACAGCAAGTTTCCCTTAAGTGAATCACCCAAGGTTTATCGAACTCAGGGAGGAAGAGGTCAAAGATATCCCTCTCAAGCAACCCTGCAATAACGATACAAGAAGTCTCTTGTGTCCCCAACACACCTAATACACTTGTCAGATGTATAGGTGCACTAGTTCGGCGAAGAGTTAGTGAAATACAAGTAGTATGGATGTATATGAGTGGTAATAGCAATCTGAATAAAATATGGCAGCGAGTAAACATGCAACAGAACAGTAAATAAACGGAGATTTGATGTTTGGATTCAAGGCCTAGGGATCATACTTTCACTAGTGGACACTCTCAACATTGATCACATAATAAAACCACTCTACACTCTCTTGTTGGATGACAAACACCATTAATTGTGTAGGGCTACAAGAGCACCTCAATGCCGGAGTTAACAAGCTCCACAACATTCGATGTTCATATTTAAATAACCTTAGAGTGCATGATAGACCAACGCAATTATACCGAGTACTAACATAGCATGCACCTGTCAACATCAGCTATGAAAGGGGGAATAGATCACATCAATACTATCATAGTAATAGTTAACTTCATAATCTTCAAGAGATCACAATCATAACCTATACCAAGTACTTCATGATGCACACACTGTCAACATTACATCATGGAGGAGGAATAGACTACTTTAATAACATCACCAGAGTAACACATAGATGATATTCAACTAGATCACAAAGAGAGAGATGAACCACATAGCTACGGTAGAGCCCTCAGCCTCGGGGGAGAATTACTCCCTCCTCATCATGGAGACAGCGATGGCGGTGAAGATGGCGGTGGAGATGCCTTCCGGGGCACTTCCCCGTCCCGGCAGGGTGCCGGAACGGAGACTTCGTCCCCCGAATTGGAGTTTCGCGATGGCGGCGGCTCTGGAAGGTTTTCTGGTGTTTCGTCAATCCGTGTCGAAGATTTAGGTCAGGACGGCTTAAATAGGCGAAGAGGCGGAGTCGGAGGGGCCACGGGGGTCCCACACACTAGGGGGGCGCCCCCCCTGGGCCGCGCCGCCACCACGTGTGGGGCCCCCAGGGCTCCCCTCTGGTGCCTCTCTGGCTCTCTGGAAGCTTCCGGGAAAAATAAGGTTCTGGGCGTTGATTTCGTCCGATTCCGAGAATATTTCCTTTGTAAGATTTCTGAAACCAAAAACAGCAGAAAACAGCAACTGGCCCTTCGGCATCTCGTCAATAGGTTAGTTCCGGAAAACGCATCAAAACGATATAAAGTGTGAACAAAACATGTAGGTATTGTCATAAAACAAGCATGGAACATCAGAAATTATAGATACGTTGAAGACGTATCATCGCCGCACGTCGCCGACCCTCGCCGGAGCCTCAGCTCGCCGCCGACCCCCTACCTCCGCCGCGACAGCACGCCCCACTCGACGACGAAGACGACGTAGCTGCGCCGTCAGATCTTCATCTAATCGCACGGTCCAGGTTAGCACATACCGCTTCGGGTGAGTTGAGTCGCTGACCAGTGGGACCCCTTGTCAGCTGGCCTGAAACGTTACTAGGCTGGTTTCTCTGTTTCAAACCATTTCGGCCCAATTCTTTTCCCGCCTAGCCCGTTTGGTTTAATTCAAATAATATGATTCAGCAAATTTCAAATACTGATGCTTTGCTATAAATTGAATAGTTTCAAATCTACAAACCCAAATTGAGTGATTCGAAATGTTCTGGAAAGCTTATGAAAGGATCTAGCTAACCCCACTGGTTTCAACCTCATATATTGTGTAGAATTTTCATAGTAAAATTAACAAGTCAGATACTTTTCAGTATTCAAATAAATCTACAAAATCAACCATTTTGAATTTTGAGGTGAATCTACCTCTCATAATTCACATTTCACAAACTCTAATTTAGTATGTAAAAATATGGTATGGGTTATGTACATGATCATGGGCTAGAAGCAAAATATTGGCTATGTAGTCAATACTAGCCCATTTCAACTATTTCAAATATTAGGAATTTAAATCTATGAGGTGTAGCACCTCATTTAAATCATTTTCCCAAGTGATTATGAAGTAATATGATGACCTCTAGTGCATGGTATCATACTTGCTCACTTGAGGATCTTAAATCACATAGTTATTTTAATCACATGAGATGATGAATCTCATTTAAATCACTTTTCTCAAATGATAAGTGTGAAGTGTTGACCTTGGTCAACATGTGATCATACATAGTTATTTGAGAAGATTAAATCTTAACAAGATTCAATGAGAGGAAATTATTTCTCCCAAACTAAATAGAAACCCTAATCCATATTTCAATGAGAGGAAATTATTTTCCTAATACTAAGTAAGAAACCCTAGCATAATTTGTGAACAAATGTTAAGTAGTGATGCTAGATCATTTGTGTGAGCCATTAAGGCTAATTAAGTCTACTTAAGTGTTGTTTGCTGATTGTATCCTCGTATTCGTTTTTAGACGCTAGTACCGGAGACTATCAAGAGGAGGAGGTATTCTACCAAGAGGAAGGAGAAGAGAACTTTGATCACCTCACCAACCAAGGCAAGCTAATATTCTTGCAAGCTACCCTAAGGCAAAGCTCTACAAGAGCAAGGCCTCATCCCCATTTAATTTATGCTTAATGATCCTATCCCAAGTTTTTACCTTACAAGCTTTATTGATGTTGATTTATCCAAGTTACTTTTTGATTTATGATTCACTTGGTCTAGAGTAGCACAAGAGCACCACAATTTAGCCTAGAGTAATCAAAGCTAGTTAGCACCCCTCATGACTAGTTGCTAGTGCTAAACAAATAAAATTGACTACTCTAGATGGGAACATGTGAAATGAAATGATTTTGAAAACCTTGGAATGATGATTCATTCTATTGAAAGATTTTGAAGGTGAATATGACTTGTGAATGAATTGGTGAATTTTTACGAAAATTGATGGTTGGGTTCGGATGCGATACCATTCCAATTTGAAAGTACCCCCACAATACCCAACATGGGTAAGGGCTTAAATAGAAATTTATGTGCTTTAGTATGGGTTCCCTCTACACAAGCGTCATCAGGGTTATGCCGAAAGCTGCCTCTACAACAAAAGAAGTGATGTGATATGACGTGAAATGAGGTGAATGTCCGGCCCAAGCCCTGTGCAGTTCCCGAGTCGATCGTTTGTCTTCACCGGGAGGCCAAGCTCATGGGGAGAGGTGCCTATACTAGAGTATGTAAGTGAAAGGTTATGGTTGGTAGTCCGCACACGGAGTGTGGTAAATCAGGGCCAGTTAACCCTGACGGATTATTGCAAATGTTGTGGCACAAGTGTATGACCTCTGCAGAGTGTAGAACTATTCGAATAGCCGTGTCCACGGTTATGGACGGTTGGAAAGGCCATACTGTTCCGTCATCAGATCATTTTCAAAAATGTGACATATGACTGGTGATTTTGAACTTGAAAGGTGAATGGTGAATTTGACTTGAATCACAACAGAGTTGTGGGAATGACACTAATGTTCCCACTTGAGTTAGTTAGCAAATGAAGAGGCTTTTTTTACTAAATGTTTGTGAACTAAAATTGGCTTTATGCAAATAAACTTAGAGCTTAGCACCCCCTTACTGACATGGGTATACCCTTCGGGTACCCATTATTAGTATACCTGGATCGGCTCGGCCCAATATTGAGAAGGCCCAACAAGGCCCGAAGAAGTAGTCGACTAGGACTCTTGTAAAACCCTAGACTGGTTGCATATATAAAGCCAGCCAGGGTACCCGATAGAAGGAGGCCAACAGATAGAGAGGAGATAGACAACATACCCCTGCTATGGCGGCACCCTGTAAACACATCTATGATTATATACTGGATTGCTAGCAGCACGTAGGGATCCTCCACCGAGGGGACCCGAAGCTGGGTACGTCGTGTGCCTAATCTCGCTCCCGGAATCTCCATCGTCGCTCTCTCCCGAAATCCAATTCTACAATACGTAGGCATTGCCGAGGTGATCCCTCGTCAATTGGCACCGTCTGTGGGAATCGCGACGACTGGAGTTCGTTATCCGGGCGAGATCCATCATCAATAACGATCAATCAATGATGTTGCGCGGAAGCGGCACATGGCTAGAAGGAAATCGCCTGGTATGCATCAGAGTCGCGCGATTGTTTGGTGAGGCGCTTACGCGGAGCCGAACATAGGCAGAAATCAGCCAAGGAGCGAATCTCATATCTGAAGACTGGATTAGAGTTGTCGACGAATACGACGACGACCTCTCGTGAACACCACAGTCGGTAACATGCAATTTTTTTTCTTTATTTTTGCTAACGCAGCTGTTCAATTAATTGGTGTCCAGGAATTTGTGGTAAAAGTAGCGTGTCCATCGCATGGAATCGAGGTCACGCACTACAGGCTAATATCAACTGGTGACATGCCCTGGCGACATGTCTGTTCATGCGCCCAAGTTACGAGGAAAGAAAACCATCATGATCTAAATATGCAACCACGCGGCCAAGCTCGTTACTTTTACGATGATCTCTCTTATTATTTAGTCTAACCGTCACTTATTTTAGGGTCGATCTAATCCCTATGCACATATATCCTTTCTCTTTATGCATGTCTAATCTAAGACAATCAAGAGTCCAAGGCAACGTAGAAGTTGGCGGACGAAGGAAAATTACGGATACGCGTGAAATATACCAGACTTGATGGCCGCGCATCCGCCATGTTCGAAGATCAAACAGTTTTTACGCTGCAATATAACTGCAGATTGAAACAAAGCTTCGACTACTCCGCTCGGACGACCGCGCCTGCCACACTTGGGGGTTTACCTATCGCGGATCCTCCACATCAACTGCATCTTCTTCATCGACCACTTTCGACTAGGCGCCGCACGACTACATCAACTGTGTCCGCTAGACTTACTTCCACATCGGCTCCACCGCAGCCAATAAAAAAGCTAAGTGTTCCTCTTCCGAGAGTCAATTATTATTTACTTCTGCCATATCCGAATACTCGCGGTCTGCGCCATTACATTATTACAGCAAATTCACCCAATACTGGGGCTACGCTATTACTTCGTTACCACAAATATACTCGGTTACTTGATGAATTTCTTTTCCTTCGGCTTTGGATATATTTTCTTCGGCTCAGTGGAATTATTTTCTCCGGCTCAGTGGAAGTACTTTCTTCGACTTAGTGGATTTATGTTCTTCGGCGCAGTGGATTTATTTTCTTCGGCTTACTGGATTGGTTTTCTTCGGGTTATCATTGGTTTCTTCTAATACTACCCGACGCATCTCCGGGTTAAATGGATTTATCATCTATAACTATTGCTGGACTTATTTTCTTCGGGTCAATGGATTCATACTCTATGATATCGGTGGATTCATATGCTTCATATTTAATGGCGTAATCTCCAATGTGGATTTATCTCAAATACTTCATCTCGGATTCATCTTCAATACTTCATCTTAAATGAAGTAATCTTCATTGGTTTATTCTTCAAATGATTTCATCTCCAATGGCGTAAATTTTCAGTGGATCCATATTATATTATTGTCAATGATTTCATCTTAAATGGCTTCACCTTATCTGACGACACGGATAATACTTGGGGGCTCGACAACGACTTCGCCCCGAGCAACAACTGTGACACGGCGTCTAAGCAACAATCATGATGTCACCCCAGCAGCGCTAGGGGGCTCGGCTATTTATTCATCAACAATATGGCGGCATCTACTTTCATTATTTGGTGGTTTCTACTTCGGCTCGACTTCTTCTCGGCATTCGAAGACTTCATCGCATCAACTCCGTCGTGCCCAATAAGCTAAGTGTTCCTTTGTTTTACATAAAGTTGATTATCATTTACTTTCGCCGCACCCGACGCTCGGGGGCTGCGCGGCATATATTCACTTTACATATCATCGAATCCGAGCATCTGACACCGCATGCGAAAAAGAGAGTCAAGGAAAAGATAGAAAAGTTTGTTTATTTGTGTAGGAGATAGCAAATTTCAAAGTATATAAGAGAGAACCCGACGAAAAATTATCCTCAAGGAGGATCTGAAGAATTGTCCTCAGGGAGGACCCGAAGAATTATCTTCAAGGAGGACCCGAAAAATTATCCTCAAGGAGGATCCGAAGAATTGTCCTTAGGAAGGACCCGAAGAATTGTCCTTAGGGAGGACCCGAAGAATTGTCCTCAAGGAGGACCCGAAGAAATTTTCTTCAAGGAGGAACTCGACGAAATTTTCAGCAAGGAGGAACCCAAAAAAAAAAGTCCATTAACTCGGTCATATTGTTCCGAGCAAGAGCATCGGTGATGTACCCGACAATATAGAAGAACCAATATATTCGGCTGTCTCATCAAGCCCGAGAGAAAAATAAAAGAACCCGCAAAATGGGTCATTGCATCAACCGAACAAGGCACTTGACAAAATATTCTCAGAGCGCCAAAGTCGCGAATAATCTCCGAATGCCGCAAAACTCTGCGAAGGTAAGACCCCGGGATCCGTCCTGTGTGGCGTGGCATCGCCAAAGACTGCGCTCTGCTACTTTTTTCCACATCAACAGATGTGAAGAAATATCCCGGCGGACGCGTTGTGGACCCGATAACATTACTGGAATTCGGATCATGGTAAGTCCTTAAGCGGCACGTGACGAATTACGCCAGGTCCCGAGATCATGTCCAGGGACGTGATCTTGAAGTAGGTTCTTGCGGATTGCCACAAGAGCAGTTAACTGGTACCTGATCCGTCAGATGAACCAGCCCCATTTACCATTATCCCTGAACAATATAGATAGCAACAACCTGGAGTCATTAAAACGAGGGGCTGCGCCCAGAAATATAGTCAAGTTCTTTATCGAGTAATACAACTTGAGTCTATGCCCAGGTGCAAACACCTGCGCATAGGCTCGGGGGCTACTCTTATCGAGAGTATTGTTCACCCTCCCGATAAGATACAAGAAAGAGGAAAAATTGTGGTGTCGATTAAAAGCAAGTTGAGCCTACACCCAAGTGCAAACACTTGGCTGTAGCCTCGGGGGCTACTCCCATCGGGAGCGCTGGCCGCGCACCCTATAGAAAAATAACTTCGACAGCATCTATGACAATCAAGGTTTGTAGACTCAACTCGATTCTACGACTCGAGTGGAGCCTACTCCCATTCGGGAGCGCATGGATTTCATCAAGTCCTCCAGAAATATAGTTAAGTTCTTCATCGAGTAGTACAACTTGAGTCTATGCCTAAGTGCAAGCACTTACCCATAGACTCGGGGGCTACTCCCATCGGGAGCGCTGTCGCGCACCCGATAGAAAAATAATTTCAAGAATCGTCGACATCATCTATGCTACACATGATCTACGACATGGACCTCGCCTTGTATTTTCTTCGACTTCGGAGATGATTATGCTTGGAGTCTCTACGCAAGTCTTCGACTTCCCTAGACACTCGGGGCTAGCGACATGGGTATACCCTTCGGGTACCCATTATTAGTATACCTGGATCGGCTCGGCCCAATATGGAGAAGGCCCAACAAGGCAACCCGAAGAAGTAGTCGACTAGGACTCTTGTAAAACCCTAGGCTGGTTGCATATATAAAGCCAGCCAGGGTACCCGATAGAAGGAGGCCAACAGATAGAGAGGAGATAGACAACATACCCCTGCTATGGCGGCACCCTGTAAACACATCTATGATTATATACTGGATTGCTAGCAGCACGTAGGGATCCTCCACCGAGGGGACCCGAAGCTGGGTACGTCGTGTGCCTAATCTCGCTCCCGGAATCTCCATCGTCGCTCTCCCCGAAACCCAAGTCTACAATACGTAGGCATTGCCGAGGTGATCCCTCGTCACTTACTAAAATTGATAAGTACTTTCATTATTATTAGTTTGCGAATACTTTAAAGTACTCATGGCTTTGTCCCTGGCTATTCAAATGGCCAGACTTTGAAGGAGAACAGCAGTACGAGGAAGATGGACATCAGGACGTCTACGACAACTAGGACCGCTCCTGACGTCAAGCGTTGGCATGTGGATTAGATAGCCACTACTACTTCGCTTCCGCTATTTGTGATGTTCGTTGATCAATAGATCAACTACTATTGTAAGATTGGATCATGTGATCTATCTTTGTAAGACGGTTATGTGTTGTAATAAATGATGACTCTATGATATTCAACTATTATGTCTCGCAACAACAATATTCCTGGGATTGCGATGTATGGCATAATAGGCATCGGGACTTAAAAATCCGGGTGTTGATAAGTTGGTATCAGAGCCATTGTTTGACCTTAGGAGACCCTAGTTAGAATGGACGTCTGAAAAACTTAGTTTCAAAACCAATGAAGTGAATATTTATGAAAACTTATTCTCACTCTTACCCTTGAGATCTTTTCAAAATAAGAAATCCATGCTCTACTTTTCCTTGAAATTCTACCTAAAATTTTGCACACTTGATCACTTTAGTATAACTCACACCTACGCAAGAGTTTGTATCAGGATCCCCTTGTATCGTAGAGCGATGAATGGTTCTTCAAACCAACGGTGTGTTAGCTTTGTAATATGTGATGCTTGGTATGAATGAAAAAGTGTTATTGGTTTTACCCCCTCAACACTACTCAAGTTTTCAAATTATGAACTTTTTGAACTTTAACTCAAACAAACCATAGAAATTTCCCTCTTATCTTATCATCTACCTCAATGTTCAAATGGCCCCACCAACCCGCAGCAACACCTAGGACGCAATGCTGTAGATGCTACAGATGATGATGGCAGACCGCGAAGCCGAGAGAGCTGAACGCCAAGCCAACATAGTTGCACTGCAACAGATAGCTCAGAACAATCAAGGCCATGGAAACCATGACCACCCCGGATCGAAGCTGAAGAACTTTCAGAACACCAACCCACCCATGTTTAGCAAGACCGAAGAGCCACTTGACGCTGATGACTGGCTCCAGACAATGGAGAACAACCTGGAAGTTGAGGGAGTTGAAGCTGCAGAGAAAGTACTGTTCGCCACCCACTACCTGTCAGGACCTGCCAGAGCCTGGTGGACAAGTGCCCGCGCAATGAATGCGGGACAGATGATGACATGGGAAGACTTCAAGCTGAAGTTTAGCAAATACCATGTGCCACAAGGACTGATCAAGAAGATGAGAGACGAGTTCCGTGAACTCAAGCAAGGAAGAATGTCCGTGGTGGAATACCGCGACAGGTTTCTCACTCTGTCAAGGTACGCCCCGGATGAGACCGACACCAATGAGAAGAGAAAGGAAAGATTTATGAACGGACTGCATGACGAGATGCAAACTGTGTTAGTGAACATTCCGTTCGCTGACCTGGAAGCCTTAGTGGACTCAGCCATACAGATGGAAGGGAAGCTGCATCAAGCCAACGAGAACCGCAAGAGAAGGATGATGAACCAGAATGGACCCCACCATACCCAGAAGCACCGCAACAACTCACCTGGAGGATTTACCCCAAGAAACAACCGGCCACCTGCTCAGACTTACCGCCCAAGCAACAACAACAACAACAACAACCGCAACAACAACAACAACAACACCAACAACAACAATAACAACGGTAACCGCACCAACAACAACAACCACCCCAATACTGCCCCAATGACTGGAAGCAACACTGTTCCCGTCAACCCCAAGGACAAATCCACCATCAACTGCTATGAATGTGGAGTTGTGGGTCACTACTCCAATGAGTGCCCCAAAAAGCTTGCCAAGATTGCCGCCAACACCGCTGCACCCGCTCAGCAATAGCGCCGCTTCGCAGCCAGAAGGAACCAGAACAACCGCAACGGCCGCCTCTGCCACATGAATGCAACAGAAGCTCAGGAAGCACCTCAGGCCATGCCAAGTATGTTTTCCTGTTAATCCAATTGCTCAATCTCTCTTAGGAACCTAACTTTTCTATAAATCTCGGGACGAGATTTTTTTAAGGGGGAAGGGTTTGTAACATCCCAAAAATTTCAAAACAAAGAAAATGAATTTCCATTTTTCCAAATTTTGGAACAAACAAAAACTTTTATTAAATTTAGTTTGATACACAATGACCTTGCTTAATTCTTGTGCTATTGCCATGATTGCTTGTTAAAGTATTTTGAAATGATCTTAAACCCTAAACCTCACCCCTCTTTTCACCATCCAAGTTAAAACAAAATAAAAAGGAATTTAAATAAGAAAAAGGCCTATGTGCCTATGGCTATTTGTGTAAAACTTTACCCTAGGCCTTTCCACTTTGTTTAGAGGTTTGGAAAACCTTCATAAACCTTACCTAGTGCTTATCAAACCAAATCCAAGTGGAAACCAAAGAAAATAAAAAAGAAACTAAAAATGCCATAGAGGCATATGAGAGAAAATAGCAAATTTGTGAATTTGATAATCTTGACCCTAAAACTTGTGGTGAATGGTTGGATCACTCCTCTATACCATTTCAACACTCAACAACATAAATTGGGTCAAGCCAAGTCAACTTAAAAATCAAATGCAACATATGCATAGAGGCATATGTGGCACATAGCCATTTTACCCAAAACCTTGACCTAGGCCATTATACCTTACCCAAATGGTGTGACACCATCTATAAACCTAATCTCACCCTAAATTGACCCTCAACCTTGCCCAAGTAAAGCAAGATAAATAAAAGAGGAAAATAAGAAAAATTGGAATATCACATACATGTGTTTATGGCCATTTTTGCAAATCTTTGAGCTAGACCTTTTGGAATGGTTTAAATGGTTTGGAAATGTTCCTAAACTAATAAGAATCACTTTTGAGTCAAGAAAAATCAAATCAAATGGAGAGAATTGAAATGGTGAGAAAATTCCATTTTCACTCACATACACTTTAGCCAATTTTGCAAATCTTCAACCAAGGCCACCATGGCTTGTGCCATTGTTTGTAAAACACTTATATATCAATAACACACCCTTTTGAATCAAAGAAACCCAATTCAAAGCAAAGGAAAATTCAAATTCAACATACATGTGATAATGGTCAAATTGTCACTTTATAAAATGTTACCCACTTTGCACCCCTGGTTTTGACTTTTCTTAAACCAACCTTGGTCAACACTTGCCACCTCATCCAAGACCATGTCAAGATGAACCACTTTTCTGTTGACCACCAGTACTGACTTTGACCAGGTTGACCAGAATAGATGAGACAAGTAGAGACATTGAAATAAAGAGAAGATCAACCCCCATTTTGAATTCTTGCAAACCACCACCAAATTGACCACCACCACCACCATTCTACCTCTCTGAATATATGAATGAACTCCACCAAAAAGATTTCCAAAATTTGACAAAAACCTTCATGCGGTCATTTCTTCAAACACCTTGCTGGCAACATTTGGCAAATGTGATACATCTCTTTACCCACTGGTTTTTGGGCTAAACTACTTTAAATTTGTGATCATCACACCCTGGTACCTCCTCTGCATCAAACCCAGCCCATTTGCTCTGATTAAAGTGAAGCAATGATCAGGAATGCATCCATGTCGAGTACCATGCCAACCTTCATGCCACTCATGGTTTTCCTTCTTCTCGGATCAGCACCACCATGTCAGCCACCTCTCTCTTTCCCTCCTGAACCCAATGGTACCATCGCTGACTCAAAGCTTGCACGGCATTGGCCAGAACACCTCGCGCCCAGACACGCCAGAACCATGCCAGGCACGCGGTGAGCGCGCACGGGCACGTCCTGGACGCGCCAGAGCACGCGCGTGTGCCGTCGCTCTCGTCCTCCCCTGCAGCCCTAGCTCTGCATCAAGCATCCCCTCACTCCCCTCTAGCCGCTAGACAACCTCGCTAGCTCGTGCATGCACCATCGCCGTCGCCATGATCGGATTTTGCCCGCCACGGTACTGCACGGTCGACGACCCCTCCTGCACGCTCTCGTCCATCATTTGCCGTGCCAGAACGCTCCCTAGCTTCGCCTAGACGTCGCCTACACCACGCGCCCATCCCTTGCCCCTTCACTGCCCTGGAACGACGACACCATCGACGACCTACCCCGAGCGCCACGGCCACCTCCAGCTACTATAAAAGGAGGCCCTCCCGCGCCCAACTCTTCACACCAACATTGCTCCCCTCTCTCTTCTCAAGCTCCTCGTCCACTCCTCTCGCTCGATTCACCTCTGTAGACCCTCAATTGCATCATCGGAGCCGCGGCAGTGCTGAGAAGAGCGCCGCTGATTTCGGCCACCATCGAAGCCACCATCTGCACCATCTGCTTCCCCTTCCTCGACAACGTCGTCGCCGCACGTCACCGACCCTCGCCGGAGCCTCAGCTTGCCGCCGACCCCCTACCTCCGCCGCGACAGCACGACCCTCTCGACGACGAAGACGACGCAGCTGCGCCGTCAGATCTTCATCTAATCGCACGGTCCAGGTTAGCACATACCGCTTCGGGTGAGTTGAGTCGCTGACCAGTGGGACCCCTTGTCAGCTGGCCCGAAACGTTACTAGGCTGGTTTCTCTGTTTCAAACCTTTTCGGCCCAATTCTTTTCCCGCCTAGCCCATTTGGTTTAATTCAAATAATATGATTCAGCAAATTTCAAATACTTATGCTTTGCTATAAATTGAATAGTTTCAAATCTGCAAACCCAAATTGAGTGATTCGAAATGTTCTGGAAAGATTATGAAAGGATCTAGCTAACCCCACTGGTTTCAACCTCATATATTGTGTAGAATTTGCATAGTAAAATTAACAAGTCAGATACTTTTCAGTATTCAAATAAATCTAGAAAATCAACCATTTTGAATTTTGAGGTGAATCCACCTCTCATAATTCACATTACACAAACTCTAATTTAGTATGTAAAAATATGATATGGGTTCTGTACATGATCATGGGCTAGAAGCAAAATATTGGCTATGTAGTCAATACTAGCCCATTTCAACTATTTCAAATATTAGGAATTTAAATCTATGAGGTGTAGCACCTCATTTAAATCATTTTCCCAAGTGATTATGAAGTAATATGATGACCTCTAGTGCATGGTCTCATACTTTCTCACTTGAGGATCTTAAATCACATAGTTATTTAAATCACATGAGATGATGAATCTCATTTAAATCACTTTTCTCAAATGATAAGTGTGAAGTGTTGACCTTGGTCAACATGTGATCATACATAGTTATTTGAGAAGATTAAATCTTAACAAGATTCAATGAGAGGAAATTATTTCTCCCAAACTAAATAGAAACCCTAATCCATATTTCAATGAGAGGAAATTATTTTCCTAATACTAAGTAAGAAACCCTAGCATAATTTGTGAACAAATGTTAAGTAGTGATGCTAGATCATTTGTGTGAGCCATTAAGGCTAATTAAGTCAACTTAAGTGTTGTTTGCTGATTGTATCCTCGTATTCGTTTTTAGACGCTAGTACCGGAGACTATCAAGAGGAGGAGGTATTCTACCAAGAGGAAGGAGAAGAGAACTTTGATCACCTCACCAACCAAGGCAAGCTAATATTCTTGCAAGCTACCCTAAGGCAAAGCTCTACAAGAGCACGGCCTCATCCCCATTTAATTTATGCTTAATGATCCTATCCCAAGTTTTTACCTTACAAGCTTTATTGATGTTGATTTATCCAAGTTACTTTTTGATTTATGATTCACTTGGTCTAGAGTAGCACAAGAGCACCACAATTTAGCCTAGAGTAATCAAAGCTAGTTAGCACCCCTCATGACTAGTTGATAGTGCTAAACAAATAAAATTGACTACTCTAGATGGGAACATGTGAAATGAAATGATTTTGAAAACCTTGGAATGATGATTCATTCTATTGAAAGATTTTGAAGGTGAATATGACTTGTAAATGACTTGGTGAATTTTTACGAAAACTGATGGTTGGGTTCGGATGCGATACCATTCCAATTTGAAAGTACCCCCACAATACCCAACATGGGTAAGGGCTTAACTAGAAATTTATGTGATTTAGTATGGGTTCCCTCTACACAAGCGTCATCGGGGTTATGCCGAAAGCTGCCTCTACAACAAAAGAAGTGATGTGATATGACGTGAAATGAGGTGAATGTCCGGCCCAAGCCCTGTGCAGTTCCCAGGCTGACCGTTTGTCTTCACTGGGGAGGCCAAGCTCATGGGGAGAGGTGCCTATACTAGAGTATGTAAGTGAAAGGTTATGGTTGGTAGTCCGCACACGGAGTGTGGTAAATCAGGACCGAGTTAACCCCGACGGATTATTGCAAATGTTGTGGCACAAGTGTATGACCTCTGCGAGTGTAGAACTATTCGAATAGCCGTGTCCACGGTTATGGACGGTTGGAAAGGCCATACTCGTTCCGTCATCGGATCATTTCCAAAAATGTGACATATGACTGGTGATTTTGAACTTGAAAGGTGAATGGTGAATTTGACTTGAATCACAACTGAGTTGTGGGAATGACACTAATGTTCCCACTTGAGTTAGTTAGCAAATGAAGAGGCTTTTTTTACTAAATGTTTGTGAACTAAAATTGGCTTTATGCAAATAAACTTAGAGCTTAGCACCCCTTTACTAAAATTGATAAGTACTTACATTAGTATTAGTTTGCGAGTACTTTAAAGTACTCATGGCTTTGTCCCTGGCTATTCAAATTGCCAGACTTTGAAGGAGAACAGCAGTACGAGGAAGATGGACAGCAGGACGTCTACGACAACTAGGACCGCTCCTGACGTCAAGCGTTGGTCTGTGGATTAGATAGCCACTACTACTTCTCTTCCGCTATTTGTGATGTTCGTTGATCAATAGATCAACTACTATTGTAAGATTGGATCATGTGATCTACCTTTGTAAGACGGTTATGTGTTGTAATAAATGATGACTCTATGATATTCAACTATTATGTCTCGCAACAACAATATTCCTGGGATTGCGATGTATGGCATAATAGGCATCTGGACTTAAAAATCCGGGTGTTGACACCTATCCAGGAGCCAATTATTCCTTATTGAATAGATCCAATAGAAAACCCTAGACAACCTCAAACCTAATTGTAATACTTCTTATTCCTTAAGAAGTATGTTCTTCAAAAGTTATTCTTTTGAAGAAAATAAAGAGTAGCCATCCACCTTGCCTAATAGGACCTATAAACACTAGCTAGCTATAATCAGCAAGATGAATCAACCTTGATAACAACTAGGTATAGACAATTGCTTAGGATGCCTAGACTTAACTCAACCTTACAAGTTCTAGCTTTTGATGAATCCAACTATGTTGTGATCCATCTAATCCTTACTCCAGAAACCAATTGGAACCATAGAAAACCATAGAACCCCACAAACCTAATTATCATACTTGTTCTTTATTTAAGAACATGTTCTTCAAAAGTTAGTCTTTTGAAATATATAATAAGTAAACATCAACCATACACTATAGGACTTAAAATTTACAACTGCTCTTTACTTATTATACAACTACTATTCCTGGGTGTGTATGATTGTTACTATGCATTTTACCACTTGCTTATGATTCTAAAACAACACAACTCTGAATAAGAACCTTGTTTGTGAATCACTCTAAAAGTGCAACACACCCTGAACTAATCATTACCACTCACTAATCCTAAATCATCGGGGTTAGGTCACGCTTAGAACGATTGCATCTCATACTTATGCACTATTGCATCCTTGCCAATCTTTTAAACATCGTCTGTACCGAACGATGATGCTATTTCAGAATTTGGAGTTATTGCGCACCAAGGACCTTGCCTGCATAATCTTGCAGTCAAGAAAGGCAAGTTCATCGCTTGCTCATGCCATTTGAGTATTTTTACCAAATTACTTGCAAAGTACTATGTTTATCACTATTGCATAAAAAGCAAAACCACTATTTTCATAACTATGAATATGACTATGTGGTGGGCAATGGAACCATGGATTGTGTTGATATGGTGGAGGTTCCATTGCAAGGATTTATATCCATCTAGGATTAAACAACAAATGTCGTCCAGTGATTCTTGTGTCGTAATAACCGTGTTAACCATAAGATCTGGAGTGGGATGGAATAGTCAATTGTATTTCCACCTCTTGTACATCAACGGACGCGCTTTACCGGAGACACTTGTATTCCAAGGGTGCAAGCGGTGGCTGGGGAAGCCTAAAGTCCCCACGGCTTTGTCCGTAGACACTTGTAGCCCGAGGATCAAGCGGTGGCTGGGGAAGCCTAAAGTCCCCACGGTATTGCGGTCTATGAGGGGTTGCATCTACCGGCGAAGGAGTTTGGTTCGATCCCAGACTGTCGTCGTGGCCTGGGTCCATCCTTAATTGGTATAAGAGGACCGGCGAGGACCCGGGGTCGGGGCATGCAACAAAGGGTGGGTGTGCGAGGTAGCGGAGGACTATAATTGGCTATGACCTTATACCGGGCCTCACACCAAAGGAAGTGTGAACGGTAACAATTGTCCGGTTGGCACCAAGGTTAAGATCTCTTATGGGTAAAGCAACACACCTCTGCAGAGTGTAACGAACTGTGACCGACCACTCCCTGTTCGGGATATGGAACTGCGAACGCTGCCGAAAAGGAACTCCATGAAGTTCTAGTAAACCGGTGAAGGTCGACGGACATAGTTCTTCCGAATAAAAGCAACCTTTTGAAGAAATGATTATGAAAACCTGCATTGGTATTAGACTTTCTGGTCTAATACCGTAGCTAGTGCATTAAACACCTCTTTCCTATAATGAACTTGTTGAGTACGCTCGTACTCATCCCACTCTTAAATCCCCTGCTTAGATATGGAGGCATCGAAGGAGTATCTACAGTGCAACTCGAAGGTCGAGGAGTCAATAACTACTTCGAGGTACAAGACCCTGTCAGAGGAGTCAAACACTACATCCAACAAGGAGAAAACCTAGATTAGCAATAGAAGGGAACTAGCTTCCTAAACTTAGCTCCTATTTAGCTAGAATCTATTCGTAGCCTCTGTAGCTAGTTAAATACTCTACAAATAGAGTTCGTGTTAGGATTAGACTACGAGTCGTTCTTCTGGAGTTTATTTGCAGTTTTACCTCATTGTAAAGTAGGAGGCTGCGATGATCTTATGTAACAGAGTCTGTGTGTAATTCTATAGACATGCCTTGGACCCGCATATGTTTCTGTTGTACCACTCTGAGCGATATAATACTAGTGGAACGGTGTTTCATTGGTGTTATATCAGACTTGCATACTACACCATGCATTGGTATGCTGGGTCACCACATTACTCCTGACGGACTTTCACCAATGGACTAGTGGCATATCCGCTTATCCAATAATTTTGCAAAAAGAGCTGGCAACGGGGTGCCCAGCCCCAATTAATTAACTTTCATTGATAATTCTCTTCACATGCTTTGCCCTGATTTATCAGTAAGCAACTTAATTTGCAAATAGACACTCCTCCATGGTATGAGAATGTTGGAAGGCACCCGAGGATTCGGTTAGCCATGGCTTGTGTAAGCAAAGGTTGGGGGGAGTATCATCCATAATGAAACTAAAATACATGTGTAAACAAAAGAGAAGAGGGATGATCTACCTTGCTGGTAGAGATAACGTCCTTCATGGGAGCCGCTCTTGAAAGTCTGGTTGATAAGGTAGTTAGAGTGCCCACTACCATTCGTTGACAACAACAAACACCTCTCAAAACAATTTTACTTCTGTCTTTAGAAAAATTAAAAGCTCTAGCACATGTTAATCCCTGCTTCCCTCTGCGAAGGGTCAATCTTTTACTTTTATGCTGAGTCACCATCCTTCCTTTGAGCACCTTCTTGAGAGCATAACCGTCATTCTTAGTATAGTATGCTTGTCCCAAAATATGATCAGCTGTGGTATAACTTTGATGCTTTTATCTTTGATAATCTTTACTTCTAGTCTTTCCATGAAATTCAGAGGTGCCTAGGCATTTATGTTTTGTTCTACAAATACAGGCAAGCGAGATACCACTTTATCATATCTCTTTATGAACATTGCAATCCTGCTGATAGATATGATTCATGATGCTTATTATTAGTTTGTTGGTATCTTTTTCATGATTGACATAACTATTAGATGACTTTATTTGCATGTATCTTATTATGAATTGCCTAAGTACTCGTCCATATCATGAGAATATTTACATCATATGAGCAAATGTGTTCGTGAAAGTTCTTTTATTGCACTCAGTTGTTAACTGAATTACTTGAGGACAAGCAATAAGCTAAGCTTGGGGGAGTTGATACGTCCAAAACGTATCTACTTTCGCGAACACTTTTGCTATTGTTTTGCCTCTAATTTGTGTATTTTGGATACAACTAACACGGACTAATGCTGTTTTCAGCAGAATTGCCCTGGTGTCTTATTTTTGTGCAGAAACTCAACTTTCAGGAAAATCCCCGGAAATAATTGCGAAAGGCCTATTTTCCCAGAAGACTCACGGAGCCAGAAGGGCAGGCCAGGGGGAGGCCCACGACCCCCACACCATAGGCCGGCGCGGCCAAGGAGGAGGGCGCGCCGCCTTATGGTGGGGCCGCCTCGGCCAGCCCCCGACGCTCCCCTCTGGACTACTTAAGGCTTTCGACCTAAAAACGCACGGGGGTTCGACCATATTTCCAGAAGACATCCAGAACTCCGCCGCCATCGCGAAACTCCATCTCGGGACCAGAAACTCCGTTCGGCACCTGCCGGGACGGGGAATTGGAGGAGATCATCGCCATCATCACCACCGACGCCTCTCCATCGACCATCCATGCTTCCCCCATCCATGTGTGAGTAATTCCCCCGCTGTAGGCTGAAGGGGATGGTAGGGATTGGATGAGATTGATCATGTAATAGTCATAAGATTGTTAGGGCATAGTGCCGAGTATCCGTTGTTGGTGCTTTTATGATATTGTTGCAACTTGTTATGCTTAATGCTTGTCACTAGGGCCCGAGTGCCATGATTTCAGATCTGAACATGTTATTGATTCATGATGATATTCATTGTTTTATGATCTTACCTGCAAGTTGTATACACATATTGCTGTCCGGAACCCGAGGCCCCAAAGTGACGAAATTGGGACAACCGGAGGGAAGGCTGTGATATGAGGATCACATGTGTTCACAGAGTGTTAATGCTTTGCTCCGGTACTCTATTAAAAGGAGTACCTTAATTACCGATAGTTTCCCTAGAGGCCCGGCTGCCACCGGCTGGTAGGACAAAAGATGTTGTGCAAGTTTCTCATTGCGAGCACGTACGATTATATACGGAACACATGCCTATGGTTGTTTAGTACTTGGATACTGTTTTATTACTATCTGCAAAATGCCCGGCCTTGATTGTTACATGAGTTCTCTTATCCATGCAGCGCCCGTTCATCCATCCCTGTGCCTACAGTATTTTAATCACTATTGTTTACTATTATCACTACTGCTGTCTTTGTTACACCGCTGCTTATATTTCACTATCGCATCTTGCTATAAAGCATTGCTATCGATAAACTCTTGCGAGCAAGTCTCGTTTCCAGTGCGGCTGAATTGACAACTCCGCTGTTAAGGCTTACAAATATTCTTTGGCTCCCCTTGTGTCGAATCAATAAATTGGGTTTTACTTCCCTCCAAGACTGTTGTGATCCCCAATACTTGTGGGTCATCAAGAATTACTAGTGAAAGTTGTTAATTGGGACTGGGCACCCCGTTGCCAGCTCTTTTTGCAAAATTATTGGATAAGCGGATGTATATGCCACTACTCCATTGGTGAAAGTCCGTCCAACAAGATTCAAAGATAAAACACCGCATACTTCCTCATGAGCTATAAAACATTGACACAAATAAGAGATAATAACTTTTGAATTGTTTAAAGGTAGCACATGAAATATTTACTTGGAGTGGCGCAAAATACCACATAATAGGTAGTTATGGTGGACACAAATGGCATGGGTTTGGTTTAAGGTTTTGGATGCACGAGAAGCATTTCCTCTCAGTACAGGTCTTTGGCTAGCAAGGTTGGTTAGCAAGCATAAGAGTTGAGGGAAACAAAAAAATATACATGTGATAGAAACAATCATGCATCTTCCTTGTAAGCACAAACAATTTTAACTTCAGAATACTAAGCTCATTAGCTAACAAGAAACAAAGATAATGAAATAATGTATCTACATGTACTTCCCTCTTTTCTACTTAAGCCTCAAAGTATTGTTGCTATTTACCAATGCTAAGTTTGCCAAAACCAAATAGATTTACTTGATGCTCCCAAAGTGATAGCAATACTAACAACAAGATCAATCATATAACAAAAATTGCAAACTAAAATAAGGTGTGCAAAAAGTAAATGATAAAACTTCTCATTAATATTCTATAACGATAACTCACACCAAGGGATACATAGATAACCAACTAAAAGAGAGATACTTCCACACTGCAAACCATCTTATATGATAACTTCCCTACTCATGATATGACACTACTTGACAGTAAAAAGGTAAAAGATAGTGATGATGTGATACCGCGGCACTCCCCCAAGCTTGGAACAAACCAAGGGGGTGCCAATACCAATGATGAATTACTCCTTCGGTGGTGATGGTGGTGAATTCTTGATAAGCTTCTTAACAAGCTCCTTTAGCTCATCAATCTCGTAGGTGAGGTTTCGGATCGGCTCCGAGTTGTGCTCGACGCGGTTAATGAGCATGTCAGACCGCGAGTCCCAACTCTTAGAGTTGTTTCCCCACTCCTCAGCTTCAGGTTTTATCCTTCCTGCATTGTTAGACCGATCCATAACCCAACTACTAGGCAATTCTGCCACAAGAATCCTTTCAATTTGACTCGTATGAATTAGAGTATGGAAGGGGTTATTGATGCCTGGAGAAGATGTCCTTGGATCTCGGAAGCGACGTGGAACTTTTCCTCCGGTGCTAATTCGTGCGCTTCTCTTGAGGTTGAACGAATTCTCCACCACCCCGATGCTTGCGACGGTGGCGCGCGGGTATACACGCGGGTCTTCCTCCACTTCTCCTTCATCTTCACTCTCTACTTCTTCTTTCAACTCGGGATCTTGAATATCTTCCTCCAAAGGCCCCTTGCTCTTGTTGTTGGAGACCATGGTGCTTCTAGATCAAAAACAGATCCTGGCAGAAAACAGCTCGAAACAAAACACGACGAGAAGACGATATACGGACCTTGGGGGATCCGGGGGATTATATAGCGAAAATTTTCACGACAGAAGGAAAGCACCAGGTCGAACCCGAGTGGGAGAGGGACTCCGAGGAGCCGTCCCCATATGGCGGCGCAGCCAGGGTGGGGCCCGCGCCACCACGTGGGGACGCGCCCTCGTGCGCCTCCTCCACTCCGGTTCGATCTCGTAATTTTTCATATATTTTCTAAAAATAGCAAAAATATTGTTCGGAAAGTTAAACGCGGACTTTTTACTACCAAAATTGTTACCTATTCGAAGTCGAACTCTGCAGAACCATCAATTTGATCTTTGATGAAAGTTTCTAGAGTCACCACTCGAATAACATCAACATCTTCATTATAAGAATCTCCAGAAATATAATGTTTGAGTCTTTGTCCATTCACCACTTGTGTGGCATCATCTTTCAGCGAAGCAATTTTTATTGCCCCTGAACGATACACCTCCACAATGACATATGGTCCTTCCCATTTTGAGTGTAATTTTCCTGCAAAAAATCTGAGACGAGACCGATACAATAGGACTTTATCTCCAACATTAAATTCACTTTTAATAATTCTTCTATCATGCCATTTCTTAACTTTCTCCTTAAAAAGTCTAGCATTTTCATAAGCTTCACTTCTCCACTCATCTAAAGAACTCAATTGTAGCAACCTTTTCTTACCGGCAAGTTTAAGATCTTTATTAAGTTCTCTTACAGCCCAATAAGCTTTGTGCTCTAGTTCTAAAGGTAAATGACAGGCTTTTCCATAAACCATTTTATAAGGAGACATACCCATAGGATTTTTATAAGCAGTTCTATAAGCCCACAACGCTTCCTTCAACTTACTAGCCCAATTTTTCCTAGATTTATTAACAGTCTTTTGCAAGATAGATTTAATTTCTCTATTTGATAATTCTATTTGCCCACTAGTTTGAGGATGATAAGCTGAAGCAATTATATGATTAATACCATATTTAGCAAGAGTTTTTCTAAAACCACCATGAATAAAATGAGAACCTCCATCAGTCATAAGATATCTAGGTACTCCGAACCTAGGAAAAATAACATCTAAAAGCATTTTTAAAGAGGTCTCACCATCAGCACTTTTTGTGGGTATGGCTTCCACCCATTTAGTAACATAATCAACAAGTATATGAGTGTTACCTTCGAAGAAGGGAAAGGACCCATGAAGTCAAATCCCCAACAATCAAATGGTTCAATAACAAGAGTATAATTCATAGGCATTTCATTACGTCTAGAGATATTACCAACTCTTTGACATTCATCACAAGATAAAATAAACTTTCTTGCATCTTTAAAGAGAGTTGGCCAATAAAAACCTGACTGTAGAACCTTTTGTGCGGTTCTATCTCCGGCGTGATGTCCTCCATAAACACTACCATGACACTTACTCAATATCTCTTGTTGTTCATATTCGGGGACACATCTTCGCATAATACCATCCACTCCTTCTTTATATAAGTGTGGGTCATCCCAGAAATAATGCCTCAAGTCATAAAAGAATTTCCTCCATTGCTGAGCTGAAAAGGTTGGAGGCAAGTAATTGGAAACAATAAAGTTAGCATAATCAGCATACCAAGGACTATCTCGCGAGCTCACCTTTATTGCAGCCAATTGTTCATTTGGAAAACTATCATTAACAGGAACAGGATCATAAGCAATATTTTCCAATCTAGACAAATTATCGGCAACAGGATTATCAGCACCTTTCCTATCTACAATATGTAAATCAAATTCTTGCAAAAGAAGCACCCATCTAATAAGCCTTGGCTTAGCATCTTTCTTTTCCATAAGGTACCTAATTGCAGCATGATCAGTATGAACTGTGACTTTTGAATCAACAATATAAGCAAAAACTACAACTAATAGCTCTTTTTCAGTTGTAGCATAATTTCTTTGGGCAGCACAAGAGTCTTACTAGCATAATGAATAACATTCAATTTTTATCTACTCGCTATCCAAGAACAGCACCTACAGAAAAATCACTAGCATCACACATAATTTCAAAAGGAAAATTCCAATCAGGAGGTTCAACTACAGGAGCAGTTGTTAAGGCTTTCTTTAGAGTTTCAAAAGCTTCCTTACAATCATCATCAAAAACAAAAGGTACATCTTTTTGAAGAAGATTAGTAAGAGGCTTTGAAATTTTAGAGAAATATTTAATAAATATCCTATAAAAACCAGCATGACCAAGAATACTACGAATACCTTTAACATCCCTAGGATGGGGCATCTTCTCAATTGCTTCAACTTTAGCTCTATCAACTTCAATACCTCTCTCGGAAATTTTATGTCCCAATATAATTCCTTCATTAACCATAAAGTGGCATTTCTCCCAATTAAGAACAAGGTTAGTTTCTTCACATCTCTGCAAAACTTTATCAAGGTTTCGCAAACAATTATCAAAAGAATTCCCATAAATGGAAAAATCATCCATGAATACCTCTACAATCTTTTCACAAAAGCCATGGAAAATAGCAGACATGCATCTTTGAAAAGTAGCAGGAGCATTACATAAACCAAAAGGCATACGCCTATAAGCATAAGTTCCATAGGGACAAGTGAAAGTGGTTTTCTCTTGATATTTAGCTCTAACAGCAATTTGTGAAAACCCAGAATAACCATCAAGAAAGCAGAAATGAGTATTTTTAGATAACCTTTCTAGCATTTGATCAATAAAAGGCAAAGGGTAGTGATCTTTCTTAGTAACTTTATTAACTTTTCGAAAATCAATGCACATTCTATACCCTACAACTACTCTTTGAGGGATGAGCTCATCATTATCATTAGGTACAACAGTTATCTCCTTTCTTAGGAACACAATGGACAGGACTAACCCATCTACTATCCGCAATAGGATATATAATACCAGCTTCAAGAAGTTTCAATACCTCATTCCTTACCACATCCTTCATCTTAGGAATTAGACGACGCTGATGTTCAACAACAGGCTTTGCATCATCTTCCATGTTGATGGCATGTTGGCAAATGGAGGGAGAAATCCCCTTCAAGTCATCAAGAGTATAGCCAATAGCTCCTCGGTGTTCCTTCAATATTTCCAATAATCTTTCTTCCTCAAAATCTGAAAGCTTAGCACTAATAATAACAGGATATGTTTCCTTATCATCAATATAAGCATACTTAAGATTATCAGGTAACGGTTTCAAATCAAAAACAGGATCTTCCTTTGGTGGTGGTGTTGTACCTAGATCTTTGACCGGTAAGTCATGTTTAAGAATGGGTTGACGAAGGAAAATTTCATCAAGCTCATTCCTTTCTTCCCTAAAGACTTCACTCTCATGATCCTCCAAATATTGCTGCAAGGGATTACTAGGAGCAAGAGCAATAGATGCAAGCTGTTCAACTCTAAAATCATCATTAGGCAATTCAGCTTCATAAGGAACTTTGCAAATTTAGAGAAATTAAACTCATAAGATTCACCGGCAAATTTAGTCACAATTTTCTCTTTCTTGCAATCTATAATAGCTCCACAAGTATTTAGAAAAGGTCTACCAAATATGATAGGACAAGTCTTACTAGCAGCAGTAACCAAGCACCAAAAAGTCGGCAGGATATTTAATCTTACCACATAGAACTTCCACATCTCGAACAATACCAATAGGAGAGATAGTTTCTCTATTAGCTAGCCGAATAACCACATCAATATCTTCAAGTTCACAAGATCCAATTTCATGCATGATTTCCCTGTAAAGCTCATAAGGAATGGCACTAGAACTTGCACCAATATCGCATAAACCATAATAACAATGATCACCAATTCTAACAGAGAGCATAGGAACACTGGCTTTCCTAGACTTACTACGATGTGAAACAATATTAGAAGCATCTTCACAAAAAATGATGTGACCATCTTCTACATTTTCAATCACAAGGTCTTTAACTATTGCAACAGCAGGTTCAACATTTATTTGCTCCTCAGGTTCTATAGGTTTCTTTGCACTTTTGTTAACCACACTTGTTATAACAGAATACTCCTTCATTTTAGCAGGAAAAGGAATTTTTCAATATAAGCTTCAGGAAGAATGTGATCAACAGTTTTAACTTCAATACATTTACCTATAGGTGAATCAGTTTTATCTTTGTAAGGTTCATGATACTTATTAGAACTCTTCCTAGGCAATTAAAAATGAGAGGCAAAAGCTTTATAAAAATTTGCAACAACTTGAGAGTCAAGACCATAAGTAGCACTGATATTTCGAAATTTATCAGTATCCATAAAAGTTTCAATGCATTCATAATCATAATTTATACCCGACTCTCTACCTTTGTCGTTCTCCCATCCTTCGGTATTCTCCTGAATCCGATCAAGAAGGTCCCATTTAAACTCTTCTTTATTGCGCGTGAATGATCCATAACAAGTAGTATCCAGCAAGGTTTTATCTTGAAAAGAAAGTCTTGCATAGAAATTATCAATGATGATATTACCAGGAAGCTCATGAATGGGGCATTTGAGCATTAAAGACTTCAATCTCCCCCATGCTTGGGCAATACTCTCTCCATCATGAGGCCAGAAATTATATATGCGGTTTCGGTCTTTGTGAATTTCACTTGGAGGATAGAATTTAGAATAAAATAGAGGCATAATATCCTTCCAATCAAGAGAATGCACATTCTTCAGCAGTTTATACCAATGCGCCGCTTTACCAGACAGCGACATAGAGAATAGTTTCTTCCTAACTTCATCCATAGAAATACCTGCACACTTGAATAACCCGCATAATTCATGTAAAAATAGTAAATGATCTCCAGGATGGACAGTTTCATCCCCTTCATAGCGGTTATCCACAACACGATCAATAATTTTCATAGGTATTTTACATGGAATCACTTTCTCACCTGGCGCCTCATCCACTACCGTTGCAGTAGTATTAGATTTTCCAAATAGGAATTCAAGAGAAGATCTCTCCATAATAAATTATAGCAGCAGGCAGAAATAAAAACAGCACGTACAGTAAAAGTTTTCCTTACCAATTCCACTTACCAATAGCGCTTCACTCCCCGGCAACGGCGCCAGAAAATAGTCTTGATGACCCACAAGTATAGGGGGTGTATCGTAGTACTTTCGATAAATAAGAGTGTCGAACCCAACGAGGAGCAGAAGGTGTTGACAAGCAGTTTCGATGAAGGATTCATTGTAAATGCTCACAGACAAGTTTTCAGGAGGTTTTGATATAGCAGATAAATAAAATACAAGTAAGTAAAGTGCGAGAATAATAATTGCAGCAAGTGGTGATATGTCTCCGACGTATCGATAATTTCTTATGTTCCATGCCACATTATTGATGATATCTACATGTTTTATGCACACTTTATGTCATATTCGTGCATTTTCTGGAACTAACCTATTAACAAGATGCCGAAGAGCCGATTGCTCGTTTTCTCTGTTTTTGGTTTCAGAAATCCTAGTAACGAAATATTCTCGGAATTGGACGAAATCAACGCCCGGGGTCCTATTTTGCCACGAAGCTTCCGGAAGACCGAAGAGGAGTCGAAGTGGGGCCACGAGGCGCCGCCACACTAGGGCGGCGCGGCCCGGGCCCCGGCCGCGCCGACCTATGGTGTGGGGCCCTCGTGTGGCTCCCCGCGTTGCCCTTCCGCCTACTTAAAGCCTCCGTCGCGAAACCCCCGGCACCGAGAGCCACGATACGGAAAACCCATGAGAGACGCCGCCGCCGCCAATCCCATCTCGGGGGATTCTGGAGATCTCCTCCGGCACCCTGCCGGAGAGGGGATTCATCTCCTGGAGGACTCTTCACCGCCATGGTCGCCTCCGGAGTGATGAGTGAGTAGTTCACCCCTGGACTATGGGTCCATAGCAGTAGCTAGATGGTTGTCTTCTCCTCATTGTGCTTCATTGTTGGATCTTGTGAGCTGCCTAACATGATCAAGATCATCTATCCGTAATACTATATGTTGTGTTTGTCGGGATCCGATGGATAGAGAATACTATGTTATGTTAATTATCAAGTTATTACCTATGTGTTGTTTATGATCTTGCATGCTCTCCGTTATTAGTAGAGGCTCTGCCAAGTTTTTGCTCTTAACTCCAAGAGGGAGTATTTATGCTCGATAGTGGGTTCATGCCTCCATTGATATCCGGGACGAGTGACGGAAAGTTCTAAGGTTGTGGATGTGCCGTTGCCACTAGGGATAAAACATTGATGCTATGTCTAAGGATGTAGTTGTTGATTACATTACGCACCATACTTAATGCAATTGTACTGTTGTTTTGCAACTTAATACCGGAAGGGTTCGGATGATAACCTGAAGGTGGACTTTTTAGGCATAGATGCATGCTTGGATGGCGGTCTATGTACTTTGTCGTAATGCCCAATTAAATCTCACTATATTTATCATGACATGTATGTGCATTGTTATGCCCTCTCTATTTGTCAATTGCCCGACTGTAATTTGTTCACCCAACATGCTTTTATCTTATGGGAGAGACACCTCTAGTGAACTGTGGACCCCGGTCCATTCTTTTATGCTGAAATACAAATCTGCTGCAATACTTGTTCTTTACTATTTTCTGCAAACAATCATCTTCCACACAATACGGTTAATCCTTTGTTACAGCAAGTCAGTGAGATTGACAACCTCACTGTTTCGTTGGGGCAAAGTACTTTGGTTGTGTTGTGCAGGTTCCACGTTGGCGCCGAATCTCTGGTGTTGCGCCGCACTACATCCCGCCGCCATCAACCTTCAACGTGCTTCTTGGCTCCTCCTGGTTCGATAAACCTTGGTTTCTTTCTGAGGGAAAACTTGCTGCTGTGCGCATCATACCTTCCTCTTGGGGTTCCCAACGAACGTGTGAGTTACACGCCATCAAGCTCTTTTTACGGCGCCGTTGCCGGGGAGATCAAGACACGCTGCAAGGGGAGTCTCCACTTCCCAATCTCTTTACTTTGTTTTTGTCTTGCTTTATTTTATTTACTACTTTGTTTGCTGCATTATATAAAAACACAAAAAATTAGTTGCTAGCTTTACTTTATTTACTATCTTGTTTGCTATATCAAAAACACACAAAAAATTAGTTACTTGCATTTACTTTATCTAGTTTGTTTTATTTACTACTGCTAAAATGGCCACCCCTGAAAATACTAAGTTGTGTGACTTCACAACCACAAATAATAATGATTTCCTATGCACACCTATTGCTCCACCTCGCTACTACGAGCAGAATTCTTTGAAATTAAACCTGCTTTATCGAATCTTGTTATGCGAGAGCAATTTTCTGGTGTTAGTTCTGATGATGCTGCTGCCCATCTCAATAATTTTGTTGAATTGTGTGAAATGCAAAAGTATAAGGATGTAGATGGTGATATTATTAAATTGAAATAGAGCTAAAGATTGGTTGCTATCTCTGCCTAAGAATAGTATTGATTCATGGACTAAATGCAAGGATGCTTTTATTGGTAGATATTATCCCCCTGCTAAAATTATATCTTTGAGGAGTAGCATAATGAATTTTAAACAATTGGATAATGAACATGTTGCTCAAGCTTGGGAAAGAATGAAATATTTGGTTAAAAATTGCCCAACCCATGGACTGACTACTTGATGATTGATACGTCCAAAACGTATCTACTTTCCCGAACACTTTTGCTATTGTTTTGCCTCTAATTTGTGTATTTTGGATGCAACTAACACGGACTAATGCTGTTTTCAGCAGAAGCTGTTACGGTGTCTCGTTTTTGTGCGAAATCCAACTTTCAGGGAAAAACCTCGGGATTTTGACGAAAGGCCCTATTTTCCCGGAATACGACGGAGCCAGAAGGACAATTCAAGTGGAGGCCCGAGGGCCCCACACCATAAGGCGGCGCGGCCTAGGGGGGGCCGCGCGGCCCTATGGTGTGGCCCCCTCGGCTGGCCTCCGACACCCTCCTTCGGACTATTTATCGGCCTCGACCTAAAAACGCACGGAGAGAAGTCGAAGTCGCCAGAAACCCTCCAGAACGCCGCCACATCGCGAAACTCCGTTTCGGGAGCCAGAAGTCTCCGTTCTGGCACTCCGCCGGGACGGGGAATTGGAGGAGATCATCGCCGCCATCACCGCCAACGCCTCTCCATCAACCAGCCATGTTTCCCCCATCCATGTGTGAGTAATTCCCCGCTGTAGGCCGAAGGGGATGGTAGGGATTGGATGAGATTGGTCATGTAATAGCATAAGATTGTTAGGGCATAGTGCCTAGTGTCCGTAATTGGTACTTTGATGATATTGTTGCAACTTGTTATGCTTAATGCTTGTCACTAGGGCCCGAGTGCCATGATCTCAGATCTGAACATGTTATTATTTCATCATGATATTCATTGTTTATGGTCTTACCTGCAAGTTGTATACACATGTCGCTGTCCGGAACCAATGGCCCCGAAGTGACAGAAATTGGGATAACCGGAGGGGATGGTAGTGACGTGAGGATCACATGTGTTCACGGAGTGTTAATGCTTTGCTCCGGTACTCTATTAAAAGGAGTACCTTAATATCCAGTAGTTTCCCTTGAGGCCCGGCTGCCACCGGCTGGTAGGACAAAAGATGTTGTGCAAGTTTCTCATTGCGAGCACGTACGACTATAGTTGGAACACATGCCTATTGATTGCTTTGTACTTGGATACCGTTTTATTATTATCTGCAAATGCCCTGTTATGATTGTTACATGAGTTTCTCTCATCCATGCAACGCCCGTTATCCATCCCCGTGCCTACAGTATTTTAATCCTGCTGTTTACTATAATCACTACTGCTGTCTTTGTTACTCTACTGCTGTTATTTCACTACTGCTACTGCTATAAAACTGTTACTACTGATAAACTCTTGCGAGCAAGTCTGTTTCCAGGTGCAGCTGAATTGACAACTCCGCTTGTTAAGGCTTTCAAGTATTCTTTGTCTCCCCTTGTGTCGAATCAATAAATTGGGTTTTACTTCCCTCGAAGACTCGTTGCGATCCCCTATACTTGTGGGTCATCAAGACTATTTTCACGGCGCCGTTGCCGGGGAGCATAGCTTTATTTGGAAGTTCACTTGGATTGATATTGTTCGCTGCAAATTCTCCATCATGGGTAAACCTCGCGATACTAAGATCGCCATATTACCATCCACTACAAGAAAAGGTACGACTGCGAGTACCTCTGCTGCTCTTGATTCACCATCTGTGATAAGTAAACTTGTTTCACCACCACAAGCTTCAAATGCTGGTACTTCTGCTGATTCTGAAAATTCCTCTTATAATATTGATGATGCTTCTGCTGTGCTTGATGATAGTGGTTCATTGGGAACTTTTCTATATGCTACAATTGCTAGGTCTAGACAAATTGAAAATACTGAAACTCCTGATGTTACTACACCTGTTAATTCACCTGAACTTGAATACTCTAGTGATGATCTTGATGAAGAATATGTGGAACTTGATGATGATTTTATTGAAAAATGCAATGCTACTACTGATGCAAGAAAAATTAAAAAGTTGCTTGCAGAACATGCTGTTAGATATAAACTATCTCCTGATCCTAAATTTGCCACATCTCCTATAAACATTAAGGATAAAGATTATGATTTTTCTCTTGATCTATCTCATATAGCTATTGTTGAGAAAACACCTTTTTATGGTACTGAAAAAGAAAGTGCTGTTAAACACATGATTGAGTTATCTACTCTGAGTAGATTGTTTTCTGATGATGTTAAGAAGCGTACTTACTTTGTTGCTAAAATCTTTCCATTCTCATTAAAGGATGACGCTAAAACTTGGTATAATAGTTTGCCACCTCGTTCTATTATATACTAAAAGCAAAATAAGGGTGTTTTTCCAAGCACCGGGTTAATCCATATATGCTTAAAAAATATAAACCGATGATATTAATTTGAACGGCTGAGATTGAAAAATAAAAGGTGTTACGTACAGTATTGTGCGTGTACCAAATATGTTTATGGCACGTAATGGATAGAAACGTTCTTTAGGAATTTGTATTAAGAGTACATCACATACGGAGCGGATCTGTTTCTTGCCAAATTTTGATACTAAAACAATTAAATTGGTTTTCCTGGTCACGTACGACACAGATCTATCCGGCTACATGTAACAAAAAAAAATCTCATGGCACCAAGGGACGTGCCCAGCTGAATCTAAAAAAAATTGGTTACTACCGTTTTGCGCAAGATTCAGAAAAAAAAACACAACACCAACACGTTTATAGTAAATAAAAAGTCCAACACGTTTCGTATCTATATTATCCAAATTTTCCTAACGCTAATTAAGTACACCACTCTAGCAATTTCCTAACTCAAATTGCCAGAACCATGAACGGACATGGAAAATAAACTTTCCCATGTACTACACGGAAACATGATTTTTTTCTCTATCGCTTCCCGTTCAGCTCATATTTATTGTCTCTATACGGCCGCATATGCATCTTTGAAATATTGGCCTAGATTAGTGGAACATGTTTTGTCTCCAGTTTTTTATGTTAGATTTAACCGCGCTATCTTTGTCTGTTAGAAAATCCGTAGACTATAGATACATGCTAGCTTCACCCATAAAAGAGCTAGCTAGGTGGAATCTGATGAAAAATGTATGGTACGATCTTAAGTATAAATTAATGAATATATCTATATGAAGTCGAGTATGATGTATACCTATATGTATGTACGGTTGTGTATAAAAAATATAGTTGCGTGAAAACAAATTTTAGTTTACTGCAAAACATGCAAACTAATACCCATGTTCCAAAAATATATTTTATACTCCCTCCGCTCCTAGATATAGGCCATAAAATTTTTGGAACGGAAATTAAAGAATGCATATTTAGAAAAAATTACTCCATGTTTGGCTAGGTTTAACCCTAGGAAATTGGTGCGAGCTAATAGAGGACTTTGCATAAGATAAGGAAACCTAATCAAATTCATAAAAATATTGTCTATACAAAAGCGAACCAAACTCGCAATACACCTTATATTCTGGATTTTCTCTGAAAAAAACTATATGGCTTATATAGAGGAGCAGAGGGAGTATGATATTTTGTCGTATCCAAGAGTTGGAGACTTTGTGCCACTATACCCCAAATGACCTTAACGGATCAAATTCTATAGTTGAGTCTCAACTCGGACCAAAAATTTGCCGATGAAAAGTTTTTCCTTGAAGGGGTTTCTAAATTTTCTAAAAAAATCATCATCAGCATATGAATCGGCTATTAATATAAAGAAATATATAAATTAAGCTCATTTTATTTTCTACTTATATTTATGTTTATTACTTCTAATTTAATATGAATATTCGTATACAAAAAAAAATGCACCAATTAGGCCACAGAGTACACGTTGATATTCAAAATATACCATATACATATTTTTTTTTAAGTTTCATGTATTTTAAGCTGGTGTAGAAAACGATACAAAGAAAATTCCACGCAAAGCAATAACATTTATCATTAGTTAGTTGTCCTACATATTAACAAGTTATTTTCTCTTAATTGCATCATGCACAAATTGCTTTTCTATTCTATTTATAAAATCATTATACATTAAAGATCATCCATATAACATATAGACTTACTTTTCACATAAGCACTACAATTATGCCCTCGCATTGCGAGGGCCATCTTGCTAGTTCTATTAAAAGTCCAAAAGAATTGCTTAATGTTTTCTTCCGGAAATACTTTCCTGCTAGTGCTCAACATGCTGCTTTGCAGAGAATTTATAATTTTGATCAGAGAGATGGAGAGAAATTGCCTGAGGCTTGGGCGAGATTTTGCTCTCTTATTAGAGCTC